>NW_024802942.1:522308-523749 GCF_019175285.1 Sceloporus undulatus
ATTCTCTTCTCCTTGCATCATCTGCTTTTCCTCCTTTTCCTATCCCAGAATGCAATCTTTCATTCTCTCCTCCTTGCATCATCTGCTTTTCCTCCGTTTCCCACACATAGGTAGCACAATCATTCACACATTGTATCAATTTGCCAAATTGCAAGGGAAACATATCTAGCACAAGCATTCCCATATTCTGTTACACACACAAAAAAAATAATTTTAAAAAATGCCACTTGCAAAGTGACCTGCCGTACCGGCAGCAAGCAAACGAAAGGGAAAGGCAGCATAAGCATACACATTCTATAATTATGTATCAACCTGTAGCACAAGCATTCGCATAATCTATTAAAAAGAATTACCCCCCCCCCCAAAAGAAAGACAGAAAAAGCCGCTTGCGAGAGGCAAGGCCTGTTCCACCCACTGCCCACCCTCTGACCTAAATCCCTCCCTTGAACTTGACCCAATCATGACCGGAGCCAAGTTCACATTTTCCGGCAGCAGGGAAGAAATAGGAAATAATCCACTTTCAGAAAATCCACTCTAAGTGGGATTTGCCCTTGATCCGGTGTGCAAGACCCTGATCCTGATGTGTTAGAACTGGTGTCAATGGGAACTTCCCACTTTTAATCCGGGTTACAATTCGGTACAAAAGGTAGTCTGAATGACTCCAAAGAGAACCTACTGAATCAATGGCAATACCAAGTCCAGTTTATTCAATGGATTTATGTAGCCTGCCTAGATGGAGATATAGATCTCCATGCAACATTCTCTTTTTCTCTTCCTTCCCTTGACCCCACTTTCTATTAAAAAACAGCCTTTGGACCACTTTCAAAGCACTGTTTAAATTAAGAATTTTGTGTGACTTTATTGTTGAGGAGGGGGTTTGCTCATTGATGTGGAAATGGAATGGAATGGATATAATAATGAGCAAGTGTTAAAGTGACACACATTGGAACTAGAATAATCAAGCTCTCTCCTTAATTCCAAACACCTCTCCCTTTGGAAAACATCCCTGGCATCGTCTCGTTCATGCTGGGAAAGTGCACAGTTGCTTTGTGTCGGAAAGGAAAACTTTCCAAAAAAGATCAACAAGTGGGCTTAAGGTTGACCTATGATTAGTTGAAGTGTCTTTTTTTAAAAAAAAAAATCCCAAAAGTTGGAACTGTGTCATGTCCTACTTGAAGGAGGTTTCCTCAGACATGGAAGGAAGGAGGAGTCAAAACTAGGGAAGGCTGGCAGTCTTGATGTGAAGCAGAACCTGGATCATCCATTATAGACCTGGAAGAGATGAGAAGTGGGTTATAAGCATTATAGATTGAAATGGCAGTAGGAAAGGCACAGGAAAGGTTTTGATCTACATTAAAAGGGAAACTGAGGCCTGTTACAGACAGCCAAAATAAAGCTGCTTCGAGTCACAGTGAAGGTATGGTGTTTCAATGATGCATGC
>NW_024802942.1:524149-548664 GCF_019175285.1 Sceloporus undulatus
ACCTTCACTGTGACTCGAAGCAGCTTTATTTTGGCTGTCTGTAACAGGCCTGAGCTTATTAGACCAGTTGCTGTGGAGGGGAGCCACCAATAAGACAATGAACCAAGAAATGGAGGAAAGGCCACAACTTTATTAAACAAATAACAACAAAGGTAGGGTTGGCCCAAAGTACGAGGTCTGGATCTGGAACATCAATCAACCCCCCCAGTTGCTTGATGTACTGAAATGTCTGGTCACAGCTAGGCTTGGGGATGACATAGAGGCTAGATAAAACACCATATTGTAGACATGCAACCAGCCAATCACATGTTCTCAGTTAAGCCCCTAGTCATCAGGAGGTGCTGCCTGTCATGGCCAGCCAAGTGCAGGTCTCAGAGGATGAGGAGGAGGATGGAGCTCCTCCAGAGCAAGAGCTAATTGAGGCTACACCAGGTGCTCATCCTGCTCCAGGTCAAGAGGTAATTGAGTCTACACCAGGTACTAATCCTGCTCTGCCAGAATCCAACCCTGATCTCCCAGCCCCAGAGGAGGAGGCTCAGCCAGGTCCTAGTGCTGATGGGATTCCTCTGGTGGCACAGCAGCCTAGTGGTGACTCTAGGGAGGAACCAGGCCTGGAGGTTCCCTCCTTTAAGCAAAGAAGGGCTGAGAGTGCTTGCAGGTGTAGATCCAGGAGGATTGCAGAGAGGCAATTTGTAAATCAGCCTCAGGTGGCACGGGGGAGAGTTTCCCTTACTTAAGAAACAGGGAGACGTCAATTCAATGCCAGAGTTTATTGTATGATCCTTTGGTGTGATTGTTGCCCACACTGGCTCAGTGTATCCTGACTCCTTGTTGCCTTGACTCTTGACCTTGGAACAGAATGGACTCTTGCTACCTTCTGCTGCCCTGGCCCTGGACTGGACTGACTAAGCTGACCTCTGTTTTCCTGACTTCGGCACTGGCTTTCGGCTTGCTCTTTAACTCTGACTCCTTGCAAGGTTTGTGGACTGCATCCAATTGCTGTGCTAAGCCATTCTTATAAGCGTTGTTTGGGTGTGCTGGCTGCAGTCCAGGACACTGCCATGATGTGGCCCCTGCAATGGCCGCATTGCCTGCCCTCAGCGCTCCTGGGTCCTGAAGGACTCCTGATTCAGTACTATGCAGCCCTGAAAACCATGCCCACCAGATCCATGACCCATGCTGCCGCCTCAAGTTGAGACAAGAAATAACCCAGACCCAGGGAGGGAGGGTGAGAGAGCTGAGCAGAAAAGCGCCAAGAACAGATGCCATGTGGCCTTAAATAGGCCAATAACAGAGGCGGGGCCAAGGGAGGAGAGGAGCCCCACCTCCAGGTGCAACTACCCATTAGCGCCCTGGAGGACTGGGGCAGCCAATCAGGAGGGATGAAATTGAGATCCCAGTGGGAAGCAAGTATCCCTCCTGACCTCCCTGGCCAGTGGTTTGTGGGCCCCTGCAAAGCATGCCAGGGTATGCCCAGGCTCACACATGGGCGCAGGCGGCACCAAGACCCCCAGCAGCAACAGAGCCGTCCCGGTAAGTCGGGCGCCTGCATTTGTGCTGATTTATAGTTCTTGATAAATTAGTACAGCCAAGGCTGTTTCTTTGCTGCTGCAACACAATAGGTTCACAGTTTCCATTTTGCCTTTTATAACATTGCTGGTGATCTTGTTTCTTGAACTTTGGCTTGCTTCTTGAAAAAGGAAGTCTTTGGTGTCTCTGTGACTGGCATTTGACCCTCTTCAGACTGCCATTCAGGTTTGGACCTCAGACTGCTTCAATCATGTTATAGATTCTCTGTATATGACACTGAACTTCCTTGATTTCTCTACTGTTTGTTTTCTTGGACTGTAAGTGGACTCACCTGTGCATTTGTTTCATCCTGAAAAAAGGCATTATGCTTTAACAGTTCAATTGATCAATTAACATTTCAACTCTAATTTGCTTAGGGATGGGTTTTTTTTAATGTTCTCTTTTTACGTGTTGTGATGAACTATGCAATTTTATGACTTTATTATAAGGTGTTTTTACTGTTGTGAACAGCCTTGGTGTGTAGAATAGAAAGTGGGTGTACAAATGCCTACAAAACACAATAAATATTGAGGTTTTTAATTTGCCACTGCTTCCTGGGGCTTATCTGCACTGACTCAAACAATCAGCCTTACATCACATTTTCCTGGCTTGCAATGACCCTTCAGTGATCCATCAGTATCAGACACTAACAAGCACTGCAAGGTGATATTGGGCCTAGCCAGCTCTACATTTCCCCTGGCAAAGTATCTCCCCCATGGGTTTTTTGCCTTCCTAACATGCATTCAATCCAATACCCTTCCTCTTTTCCCATCCCAGTGAGTGAGTGAAGAAATTTTAAATGCACACATGATGGAAGAAGGGGGGAAAATTTTGTATTTTAGTCGTCATTCACTTATGGAAATATGCAGGCATGAGTGAGGGGCCGGATTAGGCTACCCGCTCCTTCTTGCTTCCCCTACCCGATTAAGAGGTTTAAATTTATTCTCTTACTTAGCCCCTCTCTGATCCTCCCTGCACCTGATTACCATTGTATCTTTTTTGTTTTTGCTTCAGCAAATGGAGTGTGTGCTTTCCCTCTCCCCACTGGCCATTCACTTGCTCACTTGTGTGGAGGTCTCACACAGTCACTCCCTTACCCCTGTGCCCAAACATACATTGCAGATCTCCACAAGAGTGAGAGAGCAAAGGGTGGGGTGAGCGGAGTGCATGAGATATGGTGGTTGCTCAAAAACAGAAAGGACTACACAATCTACTTTTGGACAGTATGAAGAGTTGTGGTATCTTGCTCTCATGGAAAAAAAAACCTAACACAATAGGTTTGGAACTCAAGAAATACACTCTGTGACAGCACCTTTATTTTGAATTGGTTTACATTTATTTCTTCTGTTAGTATAAACAAAAGTAATCATGATCCAACCAGTTCTCATGTCTGTCTTTCAAATGACATCTAAACACGAGGGCTAGAAAAACAAATTTGTGTATACATATGTATTAAATGTTTTGTGAAGGATTGCTGGCAGTTTTAAATTTTGTTTTATTCTTTTCAACTTTTTAATAATATTTTCCAATAAAATTTGTTTGTTAAAAAGATTGCTTTTCACATGTACATCCCAGACTGCCTTCACCACATTCCTGCTTTCACTGATAGTTTGTGTATGAACCTGGATTAGTTTGGTTTCTCCAATATCGATTCCTGTGGACTAGAAATGCCCTCACCTGGGTTCTTGCCATCCTTAAAACTTTTTCATACAGGCAAAAAGAATGGGAGCATAGTGTGATGCTCCCATCAGCATCATGTGATTTAGCAAACATTTTCAGATGACATAGAGTGACATCATGATAATCCTGCCATTTTCCCATGAATAAAGAGGTGTTTTCCAGCCACTTTTCATTCATGGGAAAGTTGGGCCGGAAAACTCCTATTTATTCACAGGATAATGGCAGGATTAATGTTTGCTAAATCATGTGACAGTGACGGGAGCACCGCACTATGCTCCCATACTTTTTGCCTGTTCGAAAATCCTTAGACAGGAACTCCTCCTCCAGTACCCACTGCCATATGGGTCTGTATCAGAGTCTTGCAGCTGCCAGACCTTACCTTGTTCATCTTATGTTGTTGGCCACAAAATAGACCATTGTGATTGCATAAGCCCTCTTGCAAGTGTAAAGGAAAAGGAGCTGAAGTGGTGGTGACACCAGAATGGATAGTTGGCACTAGCGTAGGAACCAAGAGCCAGTAATGTATTCAAGTCTTTTACTCCAAGTCTCATGTAAAGTCTCAAGTCTCAATTCTTAAGTCAAGTCTTTGCAAGATACTTTCAAGTCATGTCTCAAATTGAGTCTCAATTCTGGGAGTCAACTTCTAACAGAAAAATAGGAGGCTAGGGCGGGTTACAAACCGCCATAAAGTACGCGCTCCGCGCGTACTAGGGTTAGGAAGGACCGTATTAGGGTTAGGAAGGTTCTTACCTTCCTGAGAGCCCTTTGTCCCAGTACGCGCGGAGCGCGTACTTTTTTGCGGTGCCCATCCACATGGGCGCCGCCATGTTGACGTACTGGATGCTGTGCGTCCAGACGTGTCGCGGCGGAAGTGATGTCGCGAGGACGCACTCCACCCCTCGCGGCGCCACTTCCGCATTCCAAAAAGGAGCGGCATTTCGCCGCTCCTTTTTTGCTGCGCAGGGAAGCCTCGCGGTCTGGCAGCTGGGGCTTCCCTACGCAGCGAATGGCGGCGGCGGGAAAACGGCCCCTTGAGGGCCGTTTGTAACCCGCCTAGGTGTGTTCCTCAGAGGGGAAAAGCAAACATGTTAAGCAATGGGACTGTGGTGGTGGGGGGTGATGTCTACTTGGCAGCCTGTCCTGCTACAGCTCAGAGGAGATTTCTAAAGCTTTTCAGAAGCTTTAGAAGGATCCTTCTATCTTAAGCCTATTGCCTAAAGCATCTGCTGCTTCCTCCCAAGATATATTACCTGCCCTCTGGTGGCAGATCTTACCTGCTGCTCAAAGTGAATGGTGTCAGTGAAAGATACCAGCAAGTCAATTGCTAAAATATATAACTCACACCTCAAGTCAGGACATCATTTATTGTCAAGTCAAGTCCAATTGAATCACTAAAGTTGAGTCAATTGACTTGAGTCTACATCACTACCTTGAGAATTCTGCCCAGGACTGCAAGATTCACAAAGCGAAAAACACCTTAAATGTTTGAACTAGATTAAGTTCTTTTTGGAATTCTGTCCAGGTAGTAATTTAGGGGCTGAACCGATCACCCCTATGGGGTGGTCTGCAGCTGCCCCTTTCAGCGCAGCTACATGCTGCAGCTCCAATCTGGCCTTTCTGTGGTGCAAAAAGCAACTCCTTTTTGCACAGTGGAAAAGATGCCATAATTGCTGGCACTATGGATTTTTGGCACTCCTTTGGCACTGTGTCATCTGGACGGAGTGCCAGAGGAATGCCATGACAGCACCTGCCATGTTTTGGGGTGTGTGGCGTCATGCTGGCATGGGGTGGATCAGGGCATGTGTCATGTGGATGGCATCTCCATCATGCTGGCCTTTGATGCTGGTCTGTCAAGGCTCTGAGTTTTCTAATCACTGTCATAAAGTTAATCAAAGTGTTACCATAGCTGATAGATGCATCTCTCTTGTGAGTCATCACTTCATCACTTTTCACAAAGTGACTTAGGACATTTAAGAAGTGAAAACTGTGAATGCTGGGCTTCTTGATCTTTTTCTGTTTGTATCTTTGTCATCACATTTTTATTTGGGCAGATGGATTCTCACACATAAAACTGTGATAAGAGAATATTATTGTACAGGGAAAACATGACTGAAGGAATCAATGTGACTCCAGCATTTCAGATCAACAAGCCAACAAGAGTTCGGTTATGAAAAGAGAGATGTGTTACTGTAAAAAGAAAGTTAGCTAAATTGTGAGGTAAAGTTTGACTGACTTAGAATAAAACAAACTGCTCATTTTTTCCTCTGTGATAGTACTGAAGCGTAAGGCCTGAACAATATGTTCTAGTAGACTATTACAGTAGATCACCTAAATCAATGGAAAGTTGGTAATACCATGTGTATGTAAGTTATCAGTATTTTAAGAAATGCAACTAATTTGCTCACGTGCAGAGTATACAGGACGTGAAGAGGGCTGTTGATGACAAAGGAGTCTTGGCGATCACCATAAGTGAAGCCAACTCAATGACAGTTTAAACAACAAAATTTGCTAGTAGATTCAATAGAAATAAGCCATACATCCCTTTGGAGAAAAGGCAGATTGGAGCATTGGCAACATCTTTTTTTGTTTCCCATAGAGTTGGAAGAGATCGCAAGGGCCATCCAGTCCAACCCCCTGCCATGCAGGAAATCCAGATCAAAGCATCCCCGAAAGATGGCTATCCAACCTCCAAGGAGGGAGACTCCACTACACTCCTAGGAAGTGTGTTCCACTGTTGAACAGCCCTTACTGTCAGGAAATTCCTCCTAATGTTGAGGTAATTACTCTTTTCCTGCAGCTTGCATCCATTGCTCCGGGTCCTAGTCTCTGGAGCAGCAGAAAACAAGCTTGCTCCCTCCTCAATATGACATCCCTTCAAGTATTTAAATAGGGCTATCATATCACCTCTTAACCTTCTCTTCTCCAGGCTAAACATCCCCAGCTCCCTGAGTCGTTCCTCAAAGGGCAAGGTTTCCAGACCTTTCACCATTTTAGTCGCCCTCCTTTGGACACGCTCCAGTTTCTCAATGTCCTTTTTGAATTGTGGCACCCAGAACTGGACACAATATTCCAGGTGGGGCCTGACCAGAGCAGAATATAGTGGCACTATTACTTCCCTTGATCTAGACCAGGGGTAGGCAATCTTTTTGAGCCAGGGGCCGGGTTGCTGTCCCTCAGACAAAAGGGGGGCCGAAGCCAAAAAATAAATAATTAAATATTTTTTTTTAAAAAAATTAAATATATAAACAAACCAGGAGAAATGTAGGACAAAATTTTCAAATGGAAGACACTTTTTTTAAAAAAATGGAGGACACGCGAAAAAATTTGCTGATTTTTAAAATAATGTTAATATAAATGCATGTTTCTGAGGCTTCTATAGACAATTGCCCCCCAAAGGCCACGGCAGCAATCGGCGGCAGGACCGGGCTGGGGCCAGTCCCAAGGCCTCGCCGGGCCGCAGGTTGCCTACCCCTGATCTAGACACTATACTTCTGTTGATGCAGCCTAAAATCGCATTGGCCTTGTTAACTGCCGCATCGCACTGTTGACTCATGTTCAACTTGTGGTCTACTTGGACTCCTAGATCCCTTTCACATGTTGTCTCCTTAAGCCAGGTGTCCCCCATCCTATATCTGTGCATTTCATTTTTTCGCCCTAAGTGCAGTACCTTACATTTCTCCCTGTTGAAGTGCATTCTGTTAGCTGTGGCCCAGCTTTCTAGTCTATTCAGGTCATTTTGAATTTTGATCCTGTCCTCTGGAGTATTAGCTATTCCTCCTAATTTAGTGTCATCTGCAAATTTGATAAGTATTCCCCCAATTTTTTCCTCCAAGTCATTGATAAAGATGTTGAACAGTACTGGCCCCAGGACAGAGCCCTGTGGGACTCCACTGGTCACTTCTCTCCAGGATGAAAAGGTCCCCTTGTTGAGCACCCTTCGGGTTCGTCTGGTCAACCAGTTACAAATCCACTTAACAGTTGCCTTGTCTAGCCCATATTTTACAAGCTTGTTTGCAAGAATGCCATGGGGAACTTTGTCAAAGGCCTTACTGAAATCAAGATACACTATATCCACAGCATTCCCTTCATCTACCAAGCTGGTAATTTTATCAAAGAAAGCGATTAGATTTGTCTGGCATGACTTGTTTCTCTGAAACCCATGTTGACTTTTTGTGATTATGGCATTTCCTTCTAGATGTTCACAGATTCTCTGTTTAATGATCTGCTCTAGAATCTTTCCTGGTATTGATGTCAGACTAACTGGATGATAATTGTTGGGATCCTCTTTCTTCCCCTTTTTGAAGATGGGGACAACGTTTGCCCTCCTCCAGTCTGCTGGGACTTCTCCTGTTCCAATCAGAGTAAGCCTGGCAGCAGCCAATGGGAGCTTAGCCAAATAAAGGTGAGGGCTACTCCCAGGAGCAAGTATAAATAGGAAGAGAGGAGCGTTTAGATAGGGAATTGGATAGGGATCAGGTAGAGACAGAGCTCTGAGTAAGAGTTAGAGGTTTATTAGGCCCTGAGGGGTTTTAATAGCCAAGCTGGCTGAGATACACTGCTGAAAAGGGGCAGTGGGAAGGCTTCAAGTACTCAGATTGGCCTAAAAAGAGGTCAAGTGTGGAAAATGAATTGGTGAGACTGGAGAAGGCATAAGTAGCAACAAAGGTTTAAAGTTCTGAGTCTAGTCAAAAGTCATATGTGCAACTTTAACTATTTAAGCACATAAACACTGTATCAACTCTGAATCTACCAGAAGAGAGATGCTATAACCAACTATCTTATAGGAAAAAAAAGTTTCTTTTGTCTTGGTTCAACATGTGGTCACTTGAGGCATTTTAATAAACTATAAGACAAATGCTCCCAGGGATTAAGAATACTTTTATTTCTCAGAACATTCTAAATAGTGAGTGCCCTATGGCCCAGAGATAAAAGAAAAGTTTGGGGGTCACTCAAGCGATGGATCCGAGTTCAAGGATCTTGTATGCAATTTGGTGGCAGCTGGGGAGGTAGCCATCACAATATTCATGGCAGCAGTGGGATTAAAAAGATCCATTGTGCTGCCATCAGAGAAAAACAGTTGGGTGAGTGAGTTTCACCATCACAATCCCTAACTAGATATGGATGCAGAAGAGATCAAATGTTATCCAAAGTCAAGAAATCTCTATGCATGGAAAGCAGAATTGTTGCCTTTTCCTTGCTCTCCATTTGCATCTGAACATCATACCACCTTTTACAAAGCCTGATGCTCCATGACAAGGCCACTTAAATGCAGGTAAGACCCTTGTCAGCCTCACGAATGGATACCCTGGCTTGGATCCCAGAACATTCAGAGAACAATCTATTATTCAGAAAACTACTCAGAGAACAATCTGCATGCCAGAGAAGGCGGGAGTACCTTGCAAGCAACTATGTGTGTGTGGGGGGGAGACTTTTGCTGGGGAGCTGCTCCAAAGTCTGCACTCTGTGGTTCTTGGTTGTACAAGTATGACATTTAAAAAAAATATGATAATACATTATGAAGCAGATCATGATATAAACTTTCCCCAAACAAAGATACAGGTTCAAAATGTTTACAGAGCCTGCCCATGGGTTACCACACATTCCTGATAAAACTTGATTGGCTTGGGCCTGAGCTTCAGGAGATCACAATGCTCACTTCAGAGAACTCTTGTGGACTCTTAAATATTTTGGTTTAAAATCTGAGCAGGAAGGAAATCACCCACATACCTACTATCATCCACTTTTAGGAACATTTCCTTTGCTTGGGACAGTGATAGAAGCAAAGAAGGGACATTGCCTTCATTCTCTGGTTTGCTGGTGGCATGCCAGGAACAACAGCTTTGTTAGTCTTTAGGGGATTTACCTCCTCTTATCATCCTGTAGGTGGAGCACCATTGGCACCATGGATACAGCCAGGAAAAGACTTGCTTTAAAAGAAAGCAGTGATCTAATGGGGGAGAAGTAGGGCCTTCTAAAGTTAGATTGACATAAATCAATACATTTCTGTCTCTTCTTGTTAGTAATATCTTGGCTCATTTTATGAGCCAATCTGATACAGTCAGTCACCTAACTTTCATATTAATCAGATATATGAAAACTGAAATCCAACTGTTTCAATATTCCATCTCTGTACAATCAGCCCTCCGTATCCACAGATTCTGCACCCACAGATTCAACCATCCATGACTTGAAAATACTTTTTTTAAAATTCCAAAAAGCGAACTTTGATTTTGCCATTTTATATAAGGGACACTATTTTATTATGCCGTTATATATAACGAGACTTGAGTATCCATGGATTTTGGTATCCATGGCGGGTCCTGGAACTACACCCCAGCGGATACCAAGGGCCCAATGTATTTTTAAAAGATGGAATCATAACAAAAGCAATTATGGGAATCATCAGGGAAAAGGAATGTGTCACTACATGAGGTTTACACTATATAGTAATAAAGAAAATTAAAAATAAAAACCGTTACTTATGTTTACACTGAAAAGGGTACTTTATATTTCATTCTGTTGGTTCTGTCCTGTCATTTAAATTTATATTGCCACCCTAAAAACCATATCACAGTGTAGGTGAAAAATCCCATCCCTGGCTCAGTCCCCCCCCCCCCCGCCTCACAGGCAAATGAGGGGAGGGGATGGGTGCACTGTTCCTCTTTCTTTGGTGCCTTGGCTCCCTTGTCATCTGGTGATTCCCGTACTCCTCGCATCTCCGTAGTAATGCCACTGGATGTATGTGTACCATAGTATGTGGTGATGTGTCATCTGGTGATTCCCGTACTCCTCGCATCTCCGTAGTAATGCCACTGGATGTATGTGTACCATAGTATGTTTAGATTTCCAAACACCTCCCTCAACGCAGTCTTGTTATCTGGTATGAAACAAGAATGGGAAGAAAATGCCAATAGGAGTGGGAGAAATGTAACAACATCAAGACTGAAAAATGCTCATATCCCTTTTTCCATTTTGAATAGAGCATAAATCCATCCTAAGGCTTCCTGACACTTGCAAACTCAAGCATATACTGACTTTCTCAAGACAGTGCTCCTATTTTAATATAGTTTCAGTAGGAAACCATCAAAAATTTTATTTATAAACACATAACCTTGTCAAATGGGCAAAAAGTAGGAGACAGCCCAAACATTAATTTACTGTTTCAGCCCTATGCTGCTTGCCATTAATTAATGCCAATTTGTACAAGTTCAGAATTGGAAGTGTTACTTGCTTACCTATGGCCATCATTTAGATTAAAACTACCTAATTTTTTTTCTTCCCGAGCAGGAAAAAAAGAGGAGAGGGGAGAGTGACATTGAAAATTGTTCACACTTGGACTCTTGTATTTGCTGTGTTTGAATTCCCTTGGTAACTTTCCCAGCTTTTTCTCTTTAGAGGCCTAAACTCTATTTCCAAATGCTCACATTTTCAGTTTCTGTGACACTAAACATTTCAGGCCTGAAAGGAGGGGGGGGGGGTGTCTTTATTTTGCAGCCTACCCATAGTGATACCTCATTGCAAATTTGAGTTTTTTCTTTTTAAAACATACATGCATTTCCACCCTTTTCAGATGAAGATTTCATGGGGGTTGGGAGACTGAGGGACCACTTTTATTTTCTCAGTCCTTGAACCTAACCCTCACTGTGAAGCTGAAACAGCACTGCAAAATTTATTTATTTATATATTTGTTTGTTTAATTTATATCCCACTTTTCTCCCTGCACAGATCCCAAAACACAGAAATCTGCTATTCAGTGCTGGTTGAATCTGTACATAGGAATGTGTTAGGGGTTGGCAATAACGAAACACTCACATAAAAACAACAAAAATGGTAGCAGGCTTCTTCTCAACTTTGAAGTATCAATCCAGTGTTGTATTTTCTGTGAGCTACCATGCTAGTTCTAAATCAATTTCATTTTATGTATACAGCATTGTTTAAAGACAGAGACCTTTCCATTCCTAAAATAAGGTCCACATCAGTCACATCGAAGATGTCTAATCTAGGCAAAATAAAAATAAAACTTCTAAAAATGCTCACATTGCTAACAAATGTCCAAACAAGCAGCATAGCTTCCAGAAAAATAGAAATGTTTAGGCTGTAAGGAAAGCCAAAAATACCACAACTATTGTATAATTAAACCGCAATTACTATTCAGGAATTTGCTCCCCTTACCCTGTGTTTAAGTCTGGAGCACTTCACCTTTGCTAAATATTTCTATTGATTTATAATATGAAAGAAGAGACTCATTTTTAATGCATCTGAGTCGTATATCAACAGGAAGAAGACTCGGAGTGAATGCACTTTTCTTTCCCCTTCGCTACCCTGCAAAACTCTCCAGTGCTTAGTACCAGAGAAAGGGTCACTTGTATACATCAGCTTGGAAACTAGACAAAACACAAGCTGGCAACTTTGCTGTAGCAACTCTGGGAGAAGTCTAGTCCCTAGCATTCCTGAGATTCTCTGACAATGTCTGTGAACTTGAATAACCTTGCATAATCATCATTGCTTGCAAAGAGGTATGGTGATGCAGCATCCTGCCACTCTGGAATAAAATAAAACACTGTTTGTGTAGTTGTAGTTTGGCACATGGGGGGGGCAGAGGTGGGGAAATCTGATACTTTTGCTTTCTCTTACATTTGAATATTTTGAAACCTTAAATTTCCACCTCAGGAAGAAATTGGTGAAGGTTAGTAAAGTCTATACAAACAAATGGAAACAAACCAGCTTGACATTTGTTCTGCCAAAATGCCATTGGTACAGATACTCTCACCATGGAATATAATGTTATACCTATATATGTTGACCTATAAGTCGTAAAGATGAAAAATAAAAGGGAAGTGACAACCTTAATTCATTCAGGAAGAGCCTCTATGAACAGAGCCAGCTCTCCTTCATAAAACCACTTACTACATACAAATCTCAAAGATGGCGGAGATGTTCTTTTCTGTCATTGCTGCCACTCTGCAGAAGTAAAACAGTTTGACACCAGTTTAACTGCCATGACTCAAAGCAATGGAATTCCAGGGTTCGTAATTCTTTGAAATATTTAACCTTCCTTGTCAGAGTGCTCTGGTGTCCCACCAAACCACAAATCCCAGAATTTCATAGCACTGAGCCATGGAAGGTAAAGTGATGTCAAACTATCTGGTCATAGCTCACTTGTCTGTACTCCCTTCCTTAAATACTATATAACATGATGAAAAGTGCTTGAAGGATTTGCACTTGAGGAAGCAGACCAAGTCTATGAAAGCTTATGCTACAACACATTTTGCTCAGTTATTCTCAAAGGTGCTATAAGATCCCTTTGTATACTGATACTGTATTCCAGACTAACACGATTATGTCTCTGAGTGCTTGAAGGAGAAGCTGCTGATATGTCTGGGTTACTGTGGCTGAAATGATGCGAAAAAGTTAACATTGTAAACATACAGCATTAAATAAATAAATAAATGTTATACTACTGTAAATTCACATATTAAAATATGAGGACTACCTTGTTGGGCCAGGTTAAATGTGTAGTGTGGACTGGACTTCCTCAGGCTGCTGTCCTCTAGATATGTATACTACAACTTCTCTATTATGGTGCCTTCATTGTGGAATACTCCTCTCCTTAGAGTGCCAGAGGGTGCCAAACAGCTGTCTTAACAGAGGCAGAGTCTCTTGTATCTGAAATGCTTTGGACTGGAAGTGTTTTGGATTTTGGAGTTTTTCGGATTTTGAATATTTGCATATTTGTTGTTGTGTGCGTTCAAGTCATTTCTAATTTATTGCGACCCTAAAGTGAATCTATCATGGGGTTTCTTGGCAAGATTTGATGAGAGGCGGTCTGCCTTTCCCTCCCTCTGAGGCTGAGAGTGTGAGTCTTGCTCCCAATCACCCAATGGGTTTTATATAGTTGAGCAGGAATTTGAACCCTGGTCTTCAGAGTCATAATCCAGTGTTCCAACCACTACATCATGCTGGTTCCTGTATAATAAGATATTTTGGAGATAGGACCCAAGTACAGTATAAGCATGAAATTAATTCATGTTTCATATACACCGTATATAGCCTGAAGGTAATTTTATACACAGTACTTTTAATAATTTTATGCATGAACCTTTTTTTTTTTTTTTCAGATTGAACCATTAAAAACCAAAGGTGTCACTATCTCAGCCACACAGACACTTTTGAATTTTGGTATAATTTCAGATTTCTGAATTCTGGATTAAAGAGACTCAGCCTGTAGCACTAAGTGAAGGCACAGTTTTTATTGAAGCCTTTGAGGCCTAAGGTATTTTATACAAACTGGTGCATATGCACGGTCATAAGTTGTTTTAAACCATTTAACTGGTTTGAAAAATGTCTTCCTTTAACTTATTAAACTGTTTAATATGTTTTAGACTGTTTAAATTGCTGTTTCTGATTTGTCAAGTTGACTTTAATGCACCTCATCCTGCAATCTTTAGATAAAGGGCAATATTATAAATATTTTAATTAAATAAAGAATAAATAAACTCCCATCATCCCCAGGAAACACAGTCAATCTAGTTCATCTTTTTGATTTTAAAAGTAGCCAGCCAGATGTCTCAGAAAGCTATATCAGACAAGCAAGGTGTAAAGCAGGAGTTTTAATGACCTCTTTTTCAGGAACCAGAATCAATGCAAAAAGACTGATAAGGTTTCAAGCCTCGTGCTGACTCCAGCACAGTGCAATCCTATATGGTGAATGCATAAATTAGTCCCACTGAGCTCAGTGAAGCTTAGTCCTAAATAATGCTTTCAGTGTGAACCTAGAACCTTCCATACCATTTTGGCAAATAAATTGGAGTAAAGTCCAATGTCTAACCATAATGGACTTCCACATAGTCTCTGACAATGCAGAGAGCTTGTGTTTCCTGTTCCATTTGACTCTTCTCCCCCACTTTACTTTTGAAGTCATAGAATATATGGTAGATTGGTTGAAATTGCCTCCTTTTAGTTAAATCTGTTTCAGTGAAAATCTTATACTTTAAATGAGAGAGGAAGAAGATAATACTTCTGTTGTTTCCAGTCTTTTGTTCTTTGCTGTGTGCTTACCAAATGTGAGGAACAATATTTCAAGTAAATCATCACTTCCTGGGTTGAATTGCATTCATTTGGAGGCAGTCTGTGTCAAGGAAATGTTATTCTCTATTAAGACTACAGAAAAAGGTCACTCTATCTGAATTTGCATCTGAATCTGAAGGCATAGGAACGTACAGAAAGTGCTCTGATTCACAATTCCAATTAAATCCCCTAACACAGAGCAATAATAAGCTGCCAAATTTTAAATGCAATGTCTGATCTGAATCTCTTGGGATGTTTTCAGACAGCTCAAGTCAGGGCAACATGGCTCATAAAGTTACAGCATGCTGAGCAGTTAGGCAGCAGATGTTGTTGTGCGCCTTCAAGTCATTTTCAACTCACAGCAACTTTAAGGCTAACCTAACACAAGAGTTTCTTGGCAAGATTTATTCACAAGGAGCTTCCATTGCCTTCATTTGAGGTAGAGAGCATGTGACTTGGCCAGGGTCAACTAGTGGGTTTCCATGGCTGAGTAGGGATTTGAACCTGGTCTCACTTAGTCCCAAGCTTCTGAAGGCCACATGCTAGCCACACATAGTGGAGATTAACCTTTTTTTTAAATAAGAAAGCAAGTGTCATCTTCAGACACTACTAAGCTGCTGCACAGTAGCTGAATTCAAAAGCAAGCCATTGTTTCTTTCCACTTAGATGTTCTTACTGTAAACCTTTGCATTCCTTCTCTTTGTAACTGCCTAGTTTATATTTCTGTGTGATATTTCAAGATGGAAAAAATCAATCACTCAATCAATAAATAAGAGGGTCTCTACAATGTTTTGTTTGCATGCTTGAAAGCATAGTCTAGAATCTAAACAAGACTTAAATGAAATGATATCAGTGGACTCAGGCCTACCAAGCTCTTTCTTGGGTCATGGCTTGTACTAAAACTTCCTCCTGGAGGAACAAGATGAGAACCTTTTGTGCTGCCAGACAGAATTACAGGGCAGCAGCAAAGATCAGTTTTTATGACCATACATCTCTTCCCTGGCTTCTATACCTAGATTGGTTCAGAAGGCAAGGCATGCCAATTGCAATGTGGGCTAGGCAGTGGCCTGACCTGAAATTGCTAGCCTTCCATGTAGCCCTGTAGAATCCATGTCAGTAAACAGAGGCTGTCTCTGTAAGCTCTCTTTCATTTGAAGCACTTTTTTAAAAAAGAAAGATTCTCATCATATCCCTTTAGGAATCAAAGAAATAGAAATAAAACCCAGGCCACTATAAAACATCTGATCAGAACGTATTGGGAGGGGGGAGGGAGGATAAATACATAGCAAACTCTCAGATCACATGGTAAAAACCGCAGAGTTTCCGGTTTTATTTTTAAATACCTGTAAGCTGAGAACAAAGATATTATTGGCCAGAAAAGAATCTGTTTGAAACAACATACAAATCCATATGGAGAGGGGGGAAAATCATACCCATGTGAGATTCACTGCTAATATCACAAACTACATTTTCAGCACAATCCTATGCATGTTTACTCAAAAATAAGATGTACCTTATCCTTATTCTCAGAAAAATAAGGTAAAATGGATCAGGAGAGTAGTGGCTTTCTCCATGCTGTTCCGCATTCCCTCATAGCACTTCTGTTCTCTTCCTGAGGGGAGATGGTCACCAAAGCATGCCTTTTGCCAAACAGATTTTTCCCATTCAGCAAAAGACATGCTTTGACGACCATCTCCCCGAAGAAGAGAACAGAGGTGCTATGATGTCATGTAGCACAGAGAGGCACAAAGAAAGCGACTACTCTCCTGATCAGTTTTGCCTTTCTTTTCTCATGTGGTGAAGTCCATAAAATTGCAGCTTGAAAAGATCATGAGCTGTGCTGTTGAAAATTCAAAGATCTGTACTTTTCCTCATCTTGATGGAAATATCTTGACTAGTTCAGTAGAGGCAACAATATCTTCCCTCCTCTCCCCCACTGGAGTGCCTTTATGAATTGACATTAATGGTGGTGGTGAACCAGCTCCAGGTTTTAGCCCCAACTATAAAAGAGCTACCCAAAATGTTGAATCCTATCCTCTATATAGATTCAGCATATGAAACCAGTTTGTCATGATTTCTTAAAAGTTTTGACTGAAACCTAGAGTGATCTTACTATATTGACATTCAAACTGTGGGTCATATCAGCCCCTGGCATCAATTCTGGTGTGTTTGTTAGAGCACACATATCCTGGTAAGTTCCACTGAGGCTAACACTTTACTGCTACCTTCCTGCTCCAAAGCTATTGAAAATTCAGTGTTGGGCTGTACAAAGAGAACATATTTCAAAGAACCTAATCTTGAAGGATAAGCTGCATATTACAAAAGAGTGACTTACCTCATTGTCACATCCAGTAGGATACTTAGTTCAGAAATCCAGACTTCAGTAGTAAACACTCAGAAAACCTTTATTAAGAAACTGTAGATCCAGCCCAGTGACATTCATTATCAGAACTGACCAGCAAACATTAAAATTAAACTACACACAGTTTCAAAGTTCAGGTGGGTTTAATTCTTATTTGTTATAATTTATAAACATACTTCTCCTCTCTTCCCTATACCATGCCTTCTTTGTTGTTACAACCAGCTTTTTTCACAGAAGCGATCTTAAGCAGGGTTGGGTCAAGTCTGCCTCCCTTCCAGCATTATCTTCTCACTTGTGTCTGAGACCACCACAACTTAACAATACTACATCTACTATATAACCCATCACACCCAATTCCTAACATTTTATGGCAGGCAGGTTGTTTATTCAACTCCTGACAAACATAAGCTGACTGGCCACCTTTCTTCTGCAGTGTAATGATGCCACTGAATTCAATATTTTCTCTTTCATTAAACACACACACAGACACATGACCCAGTACCTCTTGATTATGACATGACCATTATCGCTTCCACTTTCTAGCTGTTATTACCTCTCCTAGCCTTCTTCTTACTCAACAGTGCATTTATCCTTCTTTCTTTCCTTTTGCTATTCTGATGACTTCAGCAAAATGGAAGAAGGGAATCAGTTCCCTCTCCTTTTCCTATTTTCGATGCCTGGCAAACTGCTACAAATGTGAACAGAGCGGCAGAAATCCTGAATATTATGCATGCTGTTGGTTCTGGAGAAGTTACATTTGCCAGTGCTCCTGGGACTCTGGTTATAGCCTTGTCATCCAGAAGAGGAAGGAGAGGGGAGAGACTGCCTCAATTTTCTCCAAAGGACAGCTGGTGTATCTGCTCCAGGTTTTAATATGAACTATAAAGAAATTCTCCAAAGTGCCATTTTATACAAGGGTTTCAGAATCTTGGACAGTTCCCATAAAGTTAATTAAGGAAAGTTATAAAGTTGAGTGACATCACTCAAGAAGTAGTGAATAACTCAACCAGTAAATAAATGAGTTAATTCCAGGCACTTGGGGGGGGGGGGGACAAATACAAAAATATATACATTGGGCAAATTTCCTACATTATACGTATAGTTGGCTTTCTGGATCCATGGATTCTGGATCCACATATTCAGCCGTCCATGGCTTGAAAATATTATTTTTAAATCCCAAAAGCAAACATTGAAATGGCTAATAATAGGACCTAAATATTAACAGATTTTGGTAACCACAGTGAGTCCTAGAATCCAACCGCAGTGGATACCAAGGGCCCACTGAATTATATTTCCTTCAATTAAAATTCAGAGTAAATTCATCACACCCGTGATATAGAAGCTATCAGCTTCCACTGTTTTCTCTAACCAGCTAGTAGGTGGTGAGGTGGAGGAAACTGTGTGCTTCACCTGCAGCTATCTATCTAGTGAACACAGAAGGTGTGTGTGGGGGGAAAGAGTGGAGGAAAGTTTGGTAGGGATCAATAGCTCTACAGCAAATACTTTACACAAGACCAATCACTCTCCTAAGGCCCACCAGAAGCCTGTGTTTCACATAAATTATTTCACAATGTTGGTAAGAAGGGACCCCATCATCATAAGCACATAGCCCAAAATCTATCTTCTTTGAAGTCTGGTTATATCTTGGGACAAAATACTGTGTCTTTCAATGGAACTATTAAACAAGAACTGCTAATGTGTCCAACAAAGAGTGGAATCATTTTTAAAGGTCTCCTTAGCCCTTTGAAATGATAATGACTTTACAGTCTATGCTACAGTCTTGCCAAGGTGGCATATCCCTTCTTCTCTTACCTAAACAACATTATAGGCAATGTTTAAATGGCCAGTTAATGACCGTTGCTTCCTTAATGTGACCCCTGAGGCATAAACATTGGACCATTTAGACCAAAGAACCCAGGACTTTTCTGATCTTTCTAAAGCTATGAAAGAAGGCTCAGTGCCTAAGATTAATATTACAGTACTTGTGTCTGATTTTCCTCCTAGATGGCCAACAGCCTTCAAAAGTATTTGAGTTTTTGGCAAGCCTTTCCTGTTTGCTAGGCTTGCAAACAAAAAATCTTCTCCAAAACAAAGAACTGTATTTTTTAAAAAATCTGTTTTTCCCATTTATGCAACCTAAAGGACGTTCAAAGATCAAAATGCAGTTTGTGAAATGAAACACCTCACTGGCAGCCACTTCTTTATGTGTATGCCTCTTCAAATGGAAACACCAGTTAAAAGATAAACCTTCTTTAGACACCTGAACTATGAGAACTTTTAAAAAGTTCACATGAACACTTGTGCACATTTCTCCTAACAAATGTATTTTCTAGGCAACTTCACATAATATATACATTTTTGCAAGGAATTTTCCTAATCTAGGACATTTTAGGATTATTTTCCCAATATGTGTATTGACAGGGGAATGGAAGTGCAAAGTTACAAGAGAGCCACATTTGAAAGAATAGCTGGGCTTCAGTCCAATTTTCATTCTGAAGTTTGAAATTAGGTAAATTCTTATTTTAAAATAGCCAAACGGGTTTCTCCCCCAACCCTAGTAATGTTTATGAGCAGAGATTAAGTATGTTGATGTTACGTATGATACTGCTCTTCATGTATAAACAAGAATATTTTTACCGACGTTGTTACCATAGATTTAAATCTTGCACTCGGCTTCACTAATAATAATACGGTAATAATGATAAAATATTTATTTTTATCCCACCTCTCCCTTTTGAGGATCGAGGCAGGTAATAGCAAAATCAAATACAATACAAAAGCAATAACAAAAACATTCCCTTAATGCACCATCCCTCCTACCCTCCCTCCTACAAATATAAAATTATAATAACCATATAAATAAAAACATGATCAATTAAAACAAATTAAGGCACAAGAGGCAATAAAGAGGGGGCTGATTAAGGAAGCAGATAATTCCATCCTGTTCAGAGGTCAGTCTGGGAAGGCCCGCCGGGAGAGGACCATTTTAATTGCCTTTTTGAAGGTGTCAAGAGATGTTATCTGGTGTGTCTCTTCCGGCAGGCCATTCCAAATTTTTGGAGCGGCAATTGAAAAGGTCCTCTGGGAAGTCGCCACCAATCTGGATTTTATTGACTGTAGCAGGTTCTTCCCAGAGGACCTGAGTGTGCAAGAAGGATTATATGGGAGGAGGCGTTCCAGCAAGTAAGGTGGACCCAAACCATGTAGGGCTTTATAGGTAATAACCAACACCTTGTGCTGTGCCCGGAAGCTGATAGGCAGCCAATGCAAAGACTTCAAGATAGGTGTAATATGGTCGAACCTAGATTTACCTGCGACTAATCTGCCTGCCATATTTTGAACCAGTTGAAGCTTCCGAACGTGGTAACCCCATGTAGAGTGCATTGCAGAAATCGAGATGAAAGGTTATCAGCACATATACAACCGTTTCTAGGTCTCACAGCTCCAAATAGGGTTGCAGCTGATAATAGGCATTCCTGGTTGTCACATCTATCTGTGAAGACAGTTGAAGCGATGAGTCCAGGAGCACCCCCAGACTGCGAACACAGTCCTTTAGGGGAAGTGTGACCCTGTTCTGGACTGGTGAACATATCTCCATACCCGGATTCAGCTTAAGTCTATTTTCCCGTATCCAGTCCATTACTGACCTCAAATAGTCATTCAGAGGGGAGATGCCCTCCTTGGTCACTGAAGCAGTCCGAGACATAGAGAAACAGATTTGGATGTCATCAGCATACTGATAACACCCCGCCCCATGTCTCCAGATGATCTCACCCAGTGGTTTCATGTAAATGTTAAACAGCATGGGGGACAGAATGGTGCCCTGTGGGATCCCAGATATCAGCTCTCTGTTAGAAGAGCAGCTGTCTCCCAGCATCACCATCTGAAACCTGCCCGAGAGGAAGGAACAGAGCCACTGCAAAGCAGTGCCTCCAATTCCTAACTGTCAGGCGTTCCAGAAGGATACCATGGTCTATGGTATCGAAGGCCGCTGAGAGGCCCAAGAGCACCAACAGGGCCACACTTCTTCTGTTGATGCCCAGACGGAGATCATTGACCAAGGGGACCAAGGCAGTCTCTGCTCCGTATCCTGACCTGAAGCCTGTTTGAAATGGATCTAGATAATCGGTTTCATCCAAGACTGTTTGGAGTTGGTTTGCAACTGCCCTCTTGATCACTTTGCCTAAAAAAGGAAGAAGAGATACTGGCCGGTAGTTATTTTTATCCAGGGGATCAAGGGAAGGTTTCTTCAATATAGGTTTAACTACAGCTAGTTTTAAGGTGGAAGGAAAACGGCCTTCCCTGAAAGAGGCATTGATTATTGATTTTAACATATTCATCGTTGTTTCACCTCCCTGGATGGCCAGCCAAGACAGGCAGGGATCGAGAGGGCAAGTGGTCTTTTTTACCTCACCAAGCAGCTTGTTTACATCATTGGTACCGATAGTGCTGAATGCACTCATGGCATATTCAAGCATTATGGGCACTCTGACCCACTAAATGCACAATTTTCATCCTTGAGGAATTGGATATGTTTGGACCCTGATCTTGAAATATCATGCTCAGGCCTATTTGAGATCAATGGGGCTAAAGTTTTCCATGGTATATATACCATAATGATTCCAACTGGACTTCAGAATCAATCATTTCTCTGGTTTCAAGTCATGATAAACATTATTATGCAAATGTTTAGCCTGGGGAAAATGTGAATGAAATGAACTGCTTTATTCCTCAGACAATTACTTGATAGATATTCCAATTAATTTTGATGGCAATTGCTTCCAAGAAAAAAATTTCTGTGGTTGCCAAGCCAAAATTGAGTCAAGGTGATGTTTTAAAAAGTCCAGCATTTTCAGCACATTAATAATTGTCTTAATTGAATTTGGGAACTTCATTAATGTGACAATTCACAAACCAGTAAAGTTATAGTATGCTTCTTTCTGCCACCTGCAGTTAAATTTCCCTGATGGTGGCCTTTTCAGAAAGCTTTTAATAGTTCCTGAAATGAGTATTGCAGCAGACTGTTACATATGGTTGCAATGATATTCATAGTGAGAAGGGGGAAAGCAGCCTATCACATATGGATAAACTAAGGGGACATCTCTCATTCAGGCCATTGTTTTGGGAATGCTGCTGTAACTTTACTTAGAGTATCTTTTAAAAGTATTGCACATTTCTTTTCTTTTAAAAGTGAGAGTCTTACAAGGTATGTTGGATCCTGGGGCCAATTGTCTGCCCTTTGGACTCTGTAAGTTCTCCTCTGTGAATAACAATACTCCCCCCAGAAAAACTAGAAAAGAGAAAATCAGAGGTGGCCAAAAGTCCACTTCCAATTTTGAAAAATATACATTTTTGGATATTAAACAGTATTGGAGGAGGGGGGCAGTATTGCAAGCTATTTAAAAGATGAATTACCTACTCCTTGAAATAACCAGGAGAAGCAATTCAAAGGGGGTGGGGGAAGAAAAGGGGTACACTAAGGGGTCTGAAGAGGTGGAAGGCCTCAAAAACAGGCAAGAAAGAAGCTGAATACAGCTCCCAAGTTATACTTTGGACACAGTAGGAAGGAGTCATGTAATTAGGAATTAAAATATATATGTATTATCCCCATAAAGCTCAACCTTACGATGGTCACCAAGAGTCATGGTGATTTTGTGATGGAAAAAAACATCAAAGAATATATCTGATTCTGAGGTTTTATATCAGACAATGTGGCTGACAGATATTACTGTGACAGAACCAGCAGAATGAACTCATTGCCATATGTCATTCTGTCAAATTACCAATCTATTCTGTCAAATTACCAATCTAGAGAGCTTTAAAAAGGCCATTAAGACGGATCTCTTCCGGCAAGCCTTCCCGGAATAAAATGCTCGGCCACAAATAAGACTTCCCATCCAGCGAACTCTGCCCATGATGATTTTTATTTAGATTAGTCGGTTTTAATATGTAGTTTTTAATCTTACAATGTTTAATCTTGTTTTAAGGGGGGGTATTATGTATATATGGATGTATTTTAACCTGTTGTACGCCGCTTTGATTGCCTGGCAAAAAGCAGGATAGAAATAAATTTTTTATTATTTATTATTATTTATATGTAGTGTTCAAGAGAGAGAGAATAATGTTTGTGAAGGTAATGGGTATTATAGTGAAACCTGACACCAAATGGCGGTTTGGTGCTGGAAAAGACATGTCATATTTCCTCTTCTCTGCCATGACATGCAGTTTCCTCACCATGACTCCTTATGATTGTCTGCTGGGGTAGTGGAGGTGAATGTTCAGCTAGCCATGATCAGCACATGGAACTAATTCCTTTAAGCTTCAGGCTAAAACCCAAAACAGGTTCACTGACATGGTAGCCACCACTGTACTTTGATGTTCATCTTTCTTCCTGGATTTGCCTTTCAATAACATATCACAGTTCAAGCCAAATAGCTTGTATGTGAGATGAAGGGTCCATTTACATTGCAGAAATAATGCAGCTTGACAACACTTTAACTGCCATGTTTCGATGCTATGGAATTCTGGGGTTTGTAGTTTTGTGACATATTTAGCCTTCTCTGGCAGAAAGCTCTGGTACCACAACAAATTACAAACCCCAAGATTCCATAGGATAGAGCCATGGCAGGCAAAGCAGTGTCAAACTGTATTAATTCTGCAATATGTCAGTAGCCAAAGACTTAGACTCAACCTATCTGGTTGAGGTTTGTAGGCCTCTTGGCAAAGTGGCTGCCACGTGGCTGCAGTTATGTCTAAAGGGCAACTGCACTTGTGTTCTCTCCTTAAACTTTTAAGATGTTTGGCAAATGCTGAATCATTGCTACCTCCTGTGTCAATAGGTTATATTAGCCCAAGGTAAAATTGGATTGTTTGGTTAGCAGGGATGCTTGAGATGGCAAACAAGAATAATTGTCCTTTATCCATTGGCCAAAAGAGGCTGCAAAACAGATTAAAGAGCTGGTTTTAAGGAAACAAAGGATTATGCAACTGAGCAAACAAGGAAGAAGAACTATACACACTACTTTCATTATATATTAATGATAGAATTAATTTGGCCAAACTTAAAAGTTTACAAAGGACAATCCTGGAACACATCTAACCTGCCTTCATGTACAAATAAAGTAAATATCTAGAGCTTACAGGTAAAATAAAATGTCCTGGCTCAGTTCCGTAGCTTTTCACGTATAAACTTCCAAATGCACAGCACTTATGGGATTAATGGTTTTCCTTCAAATATTTATTCTGCTGTTTTATTGGCACAATTCTGGCATGAACTGGTTGGGGTAGCAGACACAGGAAGTAGGCATTCCCATTTGCCATATTTGCCATATTGCATGCTTCCTTGACTCTGTCTCCTCCCAATTTCTGGTTGTTACTTTACCTATCTATTCCTTTTCTATAACATGTTCTCCAATGCCATGATTTATTCCATTCTAAAAATGACTACTACAACAATAACACCCAAGGTCCTCACCTGATCCATCCTGTTACTGTAGGTACTGCTCAACTCCTTGCCTTGCAGTTCCTAGAATTTAATATTTGATCATTCATCAGTATGTCCCATTTGTGTATGAAGTGGGTGTTGAGCAACAGATTTTGAGATGGTGAGGGAAGTGGAGTCCTCTGATACTGCTTCTGTTAGAGTCAAACCTTGTGATAAACTTTGCCAGTGACTGGAGATGTGGGGATATATTACTTGGATGGTACTGGGTTCCTTTAAGCTTAGCTGGGAAACATCAGCTGAAAATACTTGTTATTGTGGCTATCACCCTCACCATTTTTTCAATATACTGAAGCCCTGTATTTTATTCCATTTCTTTTTGGACCACTCCATGTA
>NW_024802942.1:553664-636636 GCF_019175285.1 Sceloporus undulatus
ATGATACATGCCCTGACTCCGCCCCAGGGCATCATGACACCGTGCCACTCCACATGGTGCAAGGTGTCATGGTGCTCCCAATATGGCCAGTGCTTAAAGTAGTTGGGAGATTGTGGCTGCAATTAAAAAAACAAAAACATTTCCACATTCTGGTGTCAGGTGATGTGCCATGCCTAGTTCTGCCTTCAAAACTATGTGCATACAACTTTATATTGTACTTTGTTCAGAGTAGTAACTGAAGTAGGAATACTTCAGGAATTAATAAATTTGGATATTCATTTTCCCGACCCACCCCTCACAGACTAATGTGTGGATCAAACTATGGATCCTTCAGCTATCGCAATTCTGTAATTCAGCTATCTGAAAATTAAATAATTGTTCTCAGGTCAAATTTTTTTTTATAAAATATGTACCTTAGAATAAAATATATTTAGAAATGGATTTAGACCTGCATAAGTTGTAAAACAATGTTTAAAGCATCTATGTCAATATTCTATATTTGAATGCAATATATTTTATACAGCTTTTTTTTTGTAGTTGCAGATTAATGCAAAACTATGATGGCCTACACTTACAGTGAATAAATACAAAACTAAATCCAGTTGAAAATTTATTGATCCATCCAACAACCACAAAGCTGCAGTGCCCTCAATACTTATTTTTAAAAAGCCAAAATCACTGAAAATATTGCACTTTGAATGGCATTGAATGATACAAATTCCTTGTCTTCTGGCTTATTGACCAATAAAACCATTCTTTGATGTTATAGTCAACCCACAACACCAACATTAGCATGTGATATGCTCACACCATTGTACCTTCTTCTCTGGGAATTTATCTCCTAGTTCAGTAGTAATGTGTGAAACCAGAAACTGGGAACCAACTATGGAATGGCACCCTATGAAATAGAAGCATGTTTAGCACACAAAGGGGACTAAAACTAGCATTCAGGCAAGGATGTGTGTATTCCATCCATGATTCTACCCAGACGGAATTCAGTATTGGGCACAGGAAGAATCCAGCATGCCAAGAATTTCTTCCTTCCTTCCTTCCATTTAATAGCAAAGCTCAGCCTTTATAGTAGTGAAGACAGGTTTCAAAATGTGTGAAAAATCTGAGATGAAATCTTCAAAGCCAAACAAGCTGTGATGCTATCAGGACAAGATTTTGGGGAAAGTCCCCACTCAGCTGAATAAACAGGAAAGATTCCAAACAGGAAGGCCCTATGTCAGGTCAGCTTAGTACATTCTGAAGCAAAAGAAGTAATATGCTGTATATCATAAGCAACATAGAAGATTTGGAAAATCCAATCCATCTAAAGAGGAAACATAACAGCATCAATTCCAGAGTTTAAAATTACCTAAATATAGAACTGCAGACGATGTCAATTCCATTCCTCAATTGTGTGTGTTTTTAAGTTTGTAGACCCCATCAGAGCACTAAACAGTCATATAAATTCAGTTGACCACTGGTGGAGTTAAAATCCACACCAATACTATTATACTGGATTGCTGGTAGTACTCCTGTGACCTCTCAATGCTTCTTTTAATTTAACAGATTTGAGTACACGGTGCTAAGAATCTGGCATCCCCACCCCTGCTCTCACCTTACAGCCACCTCTGTGTCCTCCAGCACCTAAGAAGAAGGTGCCTGAAAGACGATATGATGCAGTACTTGCTTCCATTCTCATTGACCCAATGTCAAGTCTGGCAGGACTCCTAGGTCAGAAATTCAGGTTTTAGTAGTTAACCTCACAAAGACTTTATTTGGTAACCATAGATCCATCTCAGAGATGTTCATTGTCAGAACTAAACGGCAAGTATTAACACTGAATAGTAAAAGAGTACAGTGGTGCCTCGGGTTACGAAATTAATTCGTTCCGCCGCCGCTTTCGTAACCCGAAAAGCATTCGCAAGCCGAAATGCCATAGGCGCTAATGGGGAAAAGCCGCGATTTCGTGTGAAAAAGCCGAAAAAAGCACCAAAAAATTTTTCGTAACCCAAAAAAACATTCGTAACCCGGAACAATTATTTCCTATGGGATTTTTTCGTATCCCGGAAATTTCGTAACCTGGGTATTTCGTATCCCGGGGTACCACTGTACATTATTTCAAAATCATGGCAGCTGCATTCCCATTCATTATAATTAAACAACACACCCCTCTCTCTTTCCTAGACCATCCCTCTGTTGTTTCACCACCACATACCTTCTCACATGGAACAATTTTAAGCAATTTTAAGTCATATCTATCTCTTCTTTACCTTATCTTCCCACCTGCGTGTTAGATTACAGTTTCTACAGGATAAACCATCACACCAGTTTCCCACTTTATTATCACAGGACAAAAGCAAATGCAACTCCTGACACCCTACTGGGAAGAATCAAGCCACAGTTGCTTTGCAGCCTTAAAGTTAACATTTGGGATAGACAGACTGCCTCAGCTCTGCTCTTCCAGTTTTCCATTAATTGCCCTGTGCAATAAAAGAAAAATGAAGTAAGGGTAGATGCATATGGAGATGCCATCAAATGACCATACAAGTGGGGACGGGGTGGAGAGAAGGAAACATCTGTGAGCAGCACACCTCCATTTGTATGTCACATTGCCTGGCAACAGGATAAGAGTACAGTAATGGTAGGTTCCTCTTTACTCTGCTGGCTTGTACCACTTCCAAATGGTTTCTGTCAGCAGTGTTTGGTCAACTGGCCTTTGCTCTCAATGTACTATTGCTACAGTTTGGGAGATCTGCAATGTATGTACTTTGCACAACTATAAGAGTTTGATATCACTTTTATTGTCAGGGCTTGATCATATGAAAGCCTGTGAATTAGAGCCAATACAGACCGGCACTTTGTGCCGGCCTGTGGGCAGAGTTAGGGCACAGTGTCTGGATGCTACATTCCCCAACCTCACCCCAGGGCACTGTTTTGGCGTGCCCCGGTCCACATGGCATGCACCATGATGACGCCTTTCCGGTGCTGTGTCCACATGATGCAGCACTGAAGGGGCATCATAAAGCCACGATGCCACAGCTATGGAGCTCCTTGGAGGGTGCGAAAAGGAGCTGCTTTCTGCGGCTCCTTTTTATACTCTCCAGAGGCCAGATCAGGGCCACAACATGAGGTTGCTGTGGCCCAATCCAGCCAGTAAAGGGGCAGTCTGTATAGCCCCTTAGAGAGCTATGATCTGCTCTTTTGAATGACAGTCTTAAAGACTCTAGGCAGAGAAGTCTAAGTACCCCATGAAACTACAAATTCCAGGATTCCATAGCTTGGAGCCATAACAGTTACTAGTGTCAAAGGGTTAATGTTATGGAGTCTGGGTATAGTCTACTCTTTCATGCTCTTGTAAGCAAGATTTGATTCTACTGTTTATTTAGTATTTTATTTATTTTATATACTGCCTTTCTCCTAAATTGGACCCAAGGCAGCTCATATAAGATGCTTAAACCATCAGTACAATTTTAAAAACACAATTTAAAATGTCACATTGATATAACAAGTTAAAAATATAAAACTATTGAAAGCAAACACCCCAGAAAGAACCCTCCCTGGGTGCAGTTATATATTAAAAGTCTGCTTGGAGAGAAATGTTTTTGCCTGTCTTGTAAGCCCTAGATAGCAGCTGGATATGTTGATCTTACTCTCCCCTTTTCCTCACAAGAACAATCAGAGCCCAGCAAACATTATCTGTACACACATCTCCTTCCTAATTTGGAGATCTTCCACTTTGGATGACGAAAATCCCCACAGGGGTTGCCCCATTGGCACCGACACAAGCATAGAGTGGAGTAGTTTGGCCAAACTGATCTCTTACTGCTTAAATTGAGCTACGTAAATACACTTATGTACTCTACTTGGAATCTTGTAAGTCCACTCCATCCAGTTTAATTGGTACAGACTTTCCTCACAGGGGAGCAGTCAGTCAGCCAGGAGACAAAATGGTAGCAAAGGCTCAATTCTGTACCCAATTACTTCAGAGAAAGTGTTACTGAGGTCTGTAAGACTTACTTCTGAGTAGAGATATATAGGAATGCCTAGTAACTTACTATAAAAATATTAGGTATGGCAACTATATTTCATAAATGCCTCAGTCCTCCTAGAATATTTATATAGTAAACAAGAGGAGTACATTTGAAAGAGTTTGGCCACTGTATGTGAGAGGAGAAGATGCGGTTAACAATTTAATGCAGCCGTTCTTCCAGAAATAAACCTCCAATCATAGCCTTTCAAACTTCTCCTGTTTGGAAAAGACTAGGCTGTTTCTATTTCATTCTCCTGCCCACGCACCTCAAAGGAGCTCTCAATCTGGGTGGTAATTAGTCTGATTTTACCTCTGGAAAAAGCCCACAGTTCAAGCAATCACTTATGCTGCCTTTGTTTATGCAAAAATATGTTAGCAAGCAGCTAAAGAGAAAAGGACAATCCTGTTTAATATCAGAAAATCACTCCATTTCCAGCTGTACTGCTATACATCAAGCCCCCACTTTTAAAACATATGGATTCAGCACTTCGATTTCAGTTAAGAATCGTACTGATGCTTCCTTTAATTGTGCAATTGCAATGATACAATGATACAATGGAACCAAGATCCTGCTACAAAGTTGTGTAGCATAAATCTTCACACTGAATGTGCTACACAATCCTCAGGTGGGCTTGAAAGCAGTACCAAATTCAGTACCGCATGTGCATCATTTGCACATGCATACACAACTGCATTTACAACAGCATTACATACACAATTCTACTTCCATAATGTCATTTGCTGTTACAACTGATACTGAACAAGCTACCTTGATTTAAACTTCAACCTGATAGGAACATTTTGCATACAACAAGAATGTCCAGTTGCTTCTACATGGTAACTAGTGCACACATAAGACACTCAGGTGATTCTGCTCTGAATTTTACTGAATTTCTGATCGTTCTATTCCTTCAGATGTTATCCTAAGGGCTCTTTATAGCTGAAAGACAAAATCCTGTTGGGCAGTTATGAATGTGTAACCTGAAAGTTTAATGTATACATCGCTGTTTCATATTAATGATCCCTATATAACCTCTAGTTTAAGCCCCCAATCTCCTTTTGCTGGGAAGCAGATACTGTGATCAATGGGGATCTGTTCCTCTGTCACTCAGGAAATTATTACAGTTACCCTGCCCCATCTCATTCCTTTATTCTTCCTCTAGTTCAATGAGCTGTTTCTTCTGCCTCTCCCAAATTCTGAGTTGGAGAATTTCTCGTTGAGGAGAACTGGAGCTTGCATAGTTTACCAGTTTTAATTTTCTTCAGTTGATTTGCACTTCTCCCACCATTTTTATTACAAGACCTTGTCACCCCCTATATCTCTCAGAGTATGATGTTTATCACACAGGCCCTGGAATGGGCCTGTCACATTACAAAAGGGGGCATGATGGGAACTGGAAGTTCCCATCGCGTTCTGGATGCATTCCCCAGAAGGCGATTTTCAGAAACGGTTTAGAAGCGTTCCTGAAAATCTCCCCCTCTGGGATGCATCTTGAACATGATGGAAACTTCCAGCAGTGGTGGTGGCATTCTCCTGTGTGGTAAACAGTGTTCTATGCCACCTCCAGTTCCCATCACACCCCCTTTTGTAATGCGACAGGCCTGTTCCAGGGGCTCGTGCGATAAGACCCTATGTCTCCATAGACCAAATGAAGCCGTTCCCCCTAATCCTCATGGCAACCTGTCCACATGATGCAAAGCCAAATCCCCAATTCGAGTGCAGACTGTCTTCACAATTGAGGTCCAGTTCCTCACCAAATCCATCCTTTCCCTCTCTTAAATCAGTGTAAAAAAAACTTGTCTTTGCTCTGAGTATTGCAGGAAAATCAGGAGTGGTCCCTAGCTATGTCGGACAGCTGTTCACACACGTCCAACTGTATCATCCAGCACTGCCGCTGCTGGCACAGGTTATTCCCTCTGAGGTCACAATGAGCCAGCCAGCCATGCTGGGCACCTCATTTCTGACTTCAGAGGAAATGGCTTAAACCAATGTCAGCATGTGTAGACAGGCATATCGTGTGCAGACAGCCACCCAGCATCACTATGGAGTGCAGACATAATGGGGCAATCCAAGGTAGCTCTGGGACCAGAGTACTCTGAGAGCGGCCCAGAGTATTCTGGCTGGTGCAGACAAGACCTCAGAATTAAGTATCAGAGTTAAGCACAACAGAGTTAAGAATTATATGATAAGGATAGAGGGGACTGGGGATGGGGATGGGTCCTCCTTTACAGGGTCACCATCTCCTATCCCTACATTGCCAAAGCACTGCACAAAACAGATTAGAGTGATACAGGGATAAGAACACATAAAGAACTACATCCATGCATTTTGATGCTGCTTTAGTGATGCAAACACAAGTGCACTGTCATAGTGATAAAACCCAACAAAAAAAGCATAGACATAATGCTGTATGTATGCAGAGTCATATCAAGCTTGCCTTATTACACTGTTTTGCATGGGGAAATGGAAAGGAAGACAGGAAAGAATACAAATCACAGCAATTGTGTGGGCAAGATGGTCTGTACAAAATCTATATCTATATCTATATATTTAAAGGGACAATTGATAATTCCTAATGTATCAACCTCTTGTCAAAAGCACAGGCCAGAATTTCAAATTCAAAAATCTAGGTCAAAATCTGAAAGGGGAAAATGTCAGCCACACCCCTGCCTGGCCACTGTTTCTGTTCTATTTCTTATGTCATCTGAAGCCTTAGTAGGAGAAAAAAGAAAGATGGAAAGAAAGGAAGAATTCAGAAACTCATGCTGCTGTCTTGTTTGTGTCAGACCATTCTTCTCTGCAGGGCTTAAACACAGATGCTTTTCATTTTGAAACTAATTCCAAAACTCTTTTGATAGCAGAGTGAGAAGAGAATTGATGTGCTGCCTCTGTTAATAATTTTCATAAAAATGAATGTTTTATCTGAGTGTAAGAGGAAAATGATGGCATGATATTGCTGGTGACTAGATTAATTACAGAACCATGAAAATGGATCCATTGTTAAGTAGGTGTTGCATTCTTGTTAAAAACCACAACAATTTGATTTGTTATTCTATCAAGATGGTCTATTTCCTATCAGATCTGATGCAGAGAACCCCAGTAGTAAGAGATTTATGCATATTTATGAAAATCTACCCATATATACACATGAACGTCTCTGGCTTGGACTTTTCACCAATAGACTCAATATGCCATAGCAGCAATTAAGAGTCTTTATTTTTGCATGGGGGAGCTTTTCAAGAAGTTCATCCTCTCCCCAATTACATTCTGGAGAGGTGTGTGCCTTCAAGCCATTTCCAACTTATGGTGACCCTAAGATAAATACAATGTGGTATACAGCACTTGCCTTCTCAGGATTCTAACATCTTGTTCTTCAACAGGCAAAGTTTAAATTTGTTCCAGAGGGAAACGGATTGGAGCAAAGGGATGTGGTACGCAATGACGTCTGGTGGTTTCATAACCTCCAATGTCCAAATTCGCCAGGAACAGTCCCAATTAATATTCTATCATCCTACTTTTTTATCTGCTTTAAAATGTCCCAGTTTCTCTCTCTTTCCCCCTTTGTCCCCAGCTTACTTCTGTTGCTGCAAACTGAGCTCAAAGTGCAAAATTAGTTGCACTCAGTTAACTCAGTTGTTACCTCAGTTAAACTCCTCATCTTTGATTTCTTTCTTTCTTTCCCTAAGAATGTCCCCCATGTCCCCAAAGGGAAGGTGACTTTTGGTTAACATGCTGCTTGATTAAAGAAACAAATGTCATAAAAAACAAAACATAAGCCCATTCTAGACTGGAATGCTTTGTTGGACAACCCAGGGCCTTGGGGTATACCTACTCTATATTTATCATTTCCACCCCTCTGGGATACCATCCACCTCAAAGGAATCCTCTACATTTTGGGCCTCATCCTAGACTGGTCTTCCCTCAGTCTGAAAGGCCTTCTGGATTTTCTTCGCCAACGTGGGGCATAGGTAGGCCAGGTTTTGGAGGGGCTCATGCAGCCCACAAACCACAAATTGCACACTTCTGTCTTTGCAAAACATTTTGGAAGACTTTCTGCCTTTTACCATGGAATTTTGTACAGATTTATTCAGAAAGAAGTCTCACTGTGTTCAATAAGAATGTTGTTAACTGCCATCAAGTCAACTTTGACTTATGGTGACCCTGTGAATGAGAGACCTCCAAGTCACCCTATCCTCAACAGACCAGCTCCCATGTAAAATGTGTTGAAGGATTCAGTGTTAGGCATGGATTTGTGTAGTGCATGGGTTGCAGGAAAAGGCAGCAAAGTCCCCCTTGCATTTGTGAAGATAACCTGGTTCTCCAAAGCCAACCCATTTAAAGTTATATTCTTAAAACAGCCTTTGAATATTAGTCAGTGAATACACAAAATGCCCAGAAAGCAAAAAATAATTGAGCATTATATTGTTTGTTTTGGTATATATTAACTTTATGATGCAAAATGATTTCTTTCTTACTGTAGAAGCTGTTTAGAGCATGTGTATCCCTCAGATTACTTTGGAGAGGGCAGGGATGGAGTGAACATTCCTAAACAAATGTTTAAAAAGCAGAAAAGAAAGTTCTTGAAACTGCCACATCCAATAGGGAAATTAAAATTTCAAGGTTCTTTAAATGGCATTTAACCAGATTATGGTCCAAATTACACTAGAGAAGTGAGGTTTGTTTAGAGGATCAGGGTATAAGAGTAGCAATAGGATATGGTACTTCACTGAAAAATTAAAACCAGAGATTGCTGCCGAGAATGATATTGCTGTTCTAGTTGCCAAGGGAAGCTTACAACTAAATCGTTTCATACCTTCTGTGGAGCTCTGAGGATCCCAACTGAATCATATTTATTCTGATGATTCAGACAGGCTCTGAAAGAAGGTCTGTCTTTGAATGGGATAGCATTTCCTTGGTTTATACAAATATGGGCCTGTGGTTGTTTGTGTGTGCTTGCATGCACATGCTTTAATATACAGTTAGTTTCATAGAAGATATTCTGTTAGACATTTCCTTTTTTTTTTTAATGTAGCATTGTAAAAATGCACCCAGGAGTACATTTTATGCTGCTGAGCAGGATGTGTGGGATTTATTCTTTTGTGGTTGTTTCCTTATTACCTCCCTGCTCTTTTTTTAACAGCCATTTCAGTAATGGATGTTATGGTCAAATTTCACTGGAAGGAATCCCTCCCTCATACAAGAGGGAGGATGTTGGGAGACTGAGCAGACGGCACATTATGAGCGGTCAGTGAGAGTAATATATAAAAGAGCCTCAGGAAACCTGATTACTGAAGGGCATAGTGTTTGACATTCCTCCCCTCTGTTTGCACTCTAGACTCAATTCCTGACTGGGTTTATTTTTCTATTTATCTCACGGGTGCCAGACGGTTGCTGGAAACACCCCTAGTCTCCCGCAAGCCATGGGAAAAATATTTTGATGAAACTTATACAGTGCGATCTGATAAACTTGAATGTTCACTAAAGATAAAGAGTAGCAGAATTAAAAAAAAAAACTAAAACAGAAAAAAGTTAAAATCATTCCACCAAATTGGCAGGTATTTTGGAAAATTTATGTATACATTTATCCCCTGGATGGAAGCCCTGAACCTAAGCTCAATTGCCCTTTTAAAGTTGTTTGAACAATTTGCTTAAAGGCAAAAAGCAAAGTTTGCTCTGACTGTTACATACCACTTCAGAAAGGGGGAGAACATCCCCTAAGTGTCATCTTAATGGAAGAGGAATTTGCACATAGAAGACAAATTCAGGTTTCCGCCACATTAGGATTTCACTAGCCCAGAGGCTAACCTCATCCTCTCCAATACTAGTAGCTAAATAAGCTGAATTGGACAGATTGCCAAGCAAGTGAATGGCTCATACTTCACCTTAACCATTTCATCTATCAAAGGCCCAAGAGTAGTTCTAGCACTGAGGTTTCAGGTAGACTAAAAAATGTTACAGTTTACTGGCTATATAACAAGAAGATATACATTGTCAAAACAAAGAATGTAAACCTAGGCTGCTGCCACACTGCAGAATTAATGCAGTTTGACACTGCGTTAACTGTCATGGCTCCATCCTATGGAATCCTGAGATTTGTACTGTGTTGTAGCACCAGATCTTGCTGATAAAGGCTAAATATCTCACAAAATTACAAATCCCAGAATTCGGTAGCATTGAACCATGGCAGTTAAAGCAGTGTCAAATTGCATTAATTTTTCAGTTTAGATGCAGCCTCCAAAATAATGAAAATAATTAATATATAAATACAATACAACTTGTCTTTATGTGACCAAGAGCCCATTCACACTACAGAATTCTAGTGCTATTATTCCAGTTTAACTGCTATGGCTCCATCCTATGGAACCCTGGGACTGAAGTTTGCTGAGGCACTAGAGAGCTCAAGGTGAGAATTCTCAATGTCTTTCCCTAAACTGCAAATTCCAGAAAGGAACCATGGCAGTTAAAGTGGAATAATAGTATTATAATTCTGTAGTGTGAATGGTCCCCTGCTGCCCATTAATGATTGATAGGTATTGCTACATATGTATTTTCCTATAGTGTAGTAACTTGGGCAGGAGTATGGGACAGAAAGGTGCAAATATAGTATGTTACTTTTCATGTATCTCTGAATATATTCTTATGGATTTTTTCCTTCATTGTAGGTTATTCCAACTAATGATGAATCTCTGGCATCTGGAGCTATTGAACTTTGGAGGTTGCATCTAAACTGCAGAATTAATGCAGTTTGACACTGCTTTAACTACCATGGTTCATTGCTAATGCTTGAGTACCTGTTCCAGGGATACTTATCTGCTTAGAAGTAAATTCTTATGAATACTGTGGGGCTTCTTTCTATATAAGTGAACTTAGAATTTCAGCCTTACTATATGTGGCTTTCTCTGGGAAACAGTGGCCAGTATCTTGCTAGTGACACATGCAAGCATAAATCCATTTTACTGTTGGGTATATCATTTTTGTTTTGTCATTGTGGAAGTTGGTTGGTATTCTCCTCCACTTTCTACAACAACTGAAATTTTCCCTGGACTTTTGCTGTGAAATCCCGCTTGCCATGGCTGTTGAAATGGGGATGGGTCTGAGAAGTATCTGTCTGTGATCAATATCTAGCTAGGTGCAGACCAATAGCACCATTCACTGAGTCCCCTGAAGATCTCTATAGATGACATAATCATTGTGCATCTGGTAGGGGGACATAGCCAGGCACTTCTTTCCCCCATTCTTCCCACCAGCCATGGATTGGCCCTTTGGGGGTACTACCACAACAAAATCATGATTTCTGGGTTGGTGAGGAGGGGATGCTCAAAGCAGAGTTCCACCTGCAGAACTCTTTCACAATGCTTGACATTGTAGGACCTGTGTCATTATGAAACTGTGGACTGGAACTTGCATGGCTGGTCCAAGTTCCCATCCAGTCACAGAAGTTATGGGTACAAATTGTAAGCCAGCCATAAAGCTCCCAGAATGACCTTGGGTCAACAAATATCTGTAATCCAACTTGCTCCCAGGGCTTTATGGATAAATGTCTATATTGACATGCATGCAAGGCTGTCTAGTACCTTGATTCATGAACTCCTCAGAGGAATATTTTTTTTTACTCATGAGAATCTTCATTTCCTTATAACTTCAGACATAAATGCATTCAATCAAATTCCTAACTCTCCTAACTTAAAACTTTAGAAAGCCTCATCTCACCAAAGAAACAGACCTGTCTTTAAAAATTCATCATTTGTTCAGTAAACGAGTTTTGAGTTTTCACCTAAAGTTTAAATTCTTGCCAGATTTTATCTATAGAATATATTTGTGGTGTGTATATGGCACTCAAAGCTGACATTCTTTTGAAATTAAAACTGAAATGTCAAACTTGTCATTACAGTCTTAGCCATAGAAAATAGAGTTCAAGTCACTGACAGCTAAATGTATTTTTTCAGAGGTTGAATTTATGCAAGTAATGGATATTTGCTCTTTATCCACAAAAAATGCTCTTTATCTACAATGTGTCCATGGTAAACTATTAACAGAGACTGTGTTGATGATTTTTCCCCTCCTCGTTTCCTCTTATATTTGTAGGAAATCCTACAATCCTAGTCAATTAAAAAGTCCAAACATGGTATACCTTTTTATTATTATTTGTGTAATAATGCTGTGGCTGTTCTTTGGTTTAATTTTTTGTAAGTCACCCTGGGTCCCATGTTGGGAAAAAGGTGGGATATAAATTAAATCAATAAAATAAATAAATTTGTATATCGGTTTACACTTTTCCCTAGAAACCTCAGTGGAGGCAAAGCATAGATTACTCTATTTGGTGATAGTGGTTAAATACAGGGAATCCTTCCTCACTGCCTCCGCTTTTGCCTATCAACAACAATGTACAAGGGCAAATTCTCACACCACCTCAAGATAATTGGAGGCTTATAGTCATGTCCTGAATTTTTATGTCATCAGTAGTGTGGTATGGGGAAAAAATTAATCCTGAATAACTCTGAGGAGAAAAGCAACCATAAATCATGGTTAGCTGGAGATGTGGATATTTCAGAGGGAAGGTTCATTAGGAGGATTAAAAAAATGCCAGCAGCAACAAGAGCCTGTCATACTTACTAATAATTAGTTGTGAACAACAATTATAATAGATGGTAAAAGTTTCATTGCATCTCTCTCTCTTTTTCTCCGAGGTCTCCATAGCATTGCAGATGGCATTTGTTTTTCTTGAAGAACCTTGCACAATAATAATAATAAAAAAAACACTGTTTGATTTATGGGTGTATGGCTGTGTTTACAAAATGATGCGCCTGATGTTTCCAAGGAATCCCTGCAGAGCAGTGTTGGATGTTAAAGCATTCATGTGGTCTGGGAGCCAGAATTAAATAAAGCATTTAGATGACATATTTTCTTATCATCAGAAATCAATGCCAAATTTACACTGCCATAATGTTTGTATGCCTAAATGGACTTTTGTATCTTGGATCAAAGTTCAACTCAGCATACATCCAAGTACAGACCTTTTCTTTTATCAGCAACAGAAGTAGAGAAAGCTTACATTCTGTTTGCATGACATACCACTTGGACTGGAACTGTGTCTGTTCCATCTTCATTCCCCAACCCCCTCATCAGACAACAGACACAAACAAACATGAACATTTCCTTTCACATAAGTGTGTGGGGTTTGTGTGTGTATCTATGTGTGTGCAAGTGCACTGGCAGAGTTGATTAGTCCTTCCTTGGTTCACATACTATGAAACAAAACTGCCTGGCAACTATTTTTGGCCAATAGTCAGGCCTCCAGCCTCTTACATTTTCCATTACAGAATTAGTACAAAACTCTGATTCTTTGCAGGATTTTCAACTGCTATGGATAAGTTACTGGAGCCAGTCATAGTGAGTTAATTGCAGCAGGTCTGCTCTAAATATGACTAAATCTAGATCTCATTATGAGTAAATCTGGATCTAATCTGAGTGTTAATCTTAATCATAGTTTGGGTCTAAATCATACACACAAGGAAAGCCAGAAACACAGAAAACTGCATTACATTGAGTCAGATCAGTGGTCCAGCTAGCTCAGCACTGTTTACATGGACTGGAAATAGCTCCCCGAGATTTCAGAAGGGTTTTCCAAGCACTACATAGAGATACAAGGGACTGAACATGGGAACTTTTGCACTGGAGGCATTGCTCTATCACAGAGCTATGTCTTTTTCTTTTACTTCATCAGACAATCACAGTCTGATGCTCAAGTTATACTTCCATTGAAACATGTATATCAAGTGTGCAAGACAAAAGTGAGTGAAGTGCAAGAAATACACCAAAGCTAAAAAGGACACCTCACAAAATACATGGATGTTACTGTTGATATGTGAGACGAATGGAGAACTAAAAGTGAGATAGGATAAAAGAACATTGGAATGTGGGGAGAATCTTGGAAAGCAAAATAAGAAACTTCTGTAATTTGTGCACTAGTGATTTCTATGCCATGCAGAAGAGCAGTAAGTGAAATGTGGAGCCTAAGTTAAAGAAAGATTAAAGCTAATATGTGCAGATTTGTTTTGTGGGCCTGTGGCAAAGCAGAGCAATGGGACACCATGTGTTGACTTGTTGGTTGGGTTTTTCTTTCCAGGAAACCAAGATAGTTTGGGTTGAAAACTTCATTCCAGTTGAGTAAAAGGGCACATATTAAGGTTTCTGATTGTTCCAGCCTTATTCGAGTTCATTATCGCTTGGGAGGAGGTGGATTCATCATTATGATGTCTATTTCAGGGTAGATGCATTATACAGATAGGATGGGATGTATCAGTCAGAGTGGGAGCAAGGTACATGGTTGTATGAATGACATTACGAGGTGTGTAGTTGTAGTTGCACTAGATTTAGTGAAAGGTAAGGAAGGTTGCTCCTTGCCCACCCTTTGTGGTAGTTTGGGCATTGGACCCAGATCCAAGAAAAAGGTGATAGGGTTGGCATTATCCAGAAGAATGATATTGGAGTTCCCCTTATGCAGTTGTGGGAGTGTGGGCAATGGGTCACAGCCAGCACATCATGGTGGTGGTTTGGGCTTGTCATGATCCCAAGTGGAGTTGCAATGGTCCATGTGGAAAACAGTACATTTGTCATTCCAGAATAATGTTCTTTGAGCAGATTGGGTATCTTGACCAGCAGATGGGGCTGTTGGTGCCTGGATTTGGACCCATGTGGGAGCAAGGCCTATTAGTAGCTATAACCTATAAAAGTTGTGTCCTGTTCCATCCAACATTATGTGGGATTCACCACTAGGCAGGCAATTCATGGAAGGAAGGGACAAAATCAGCCGATGTGATTACATTTTCCCCATCATATCTTCAATTTTTAATGTACCTCTGTACATTTTTAATGGCTTTTGCTGTATTTTGACATTTTACAAACAGAACATTTTAATTTAAGAGTGGGATGGGACTCTGTGTAATACATAAGTACATTACCATGAATTGTGTGAAAAATAAGGCAGGGATTGCGGAGCTCACATGAATTGCAATTGTCATTTAAAATAATGGTTGATTGCACCATTATAAAAGGCTAAACCTTAAAATATCACTTGCACTTTTCAGCCTTTCCCACAAATACCCATTTAGTATGCTTTTACACTGGTGAAATGTTTGAGTATAATGGATTATAATGTAATGCTATACATTATAGGAGAAATATGAGCCAAAGAGTTACCAAGTACAGTCGGCTCTCCGTTTTTGCGAGGGAGCTATCCCCCTCCGCAAAAACAGAGGCTCACACATATTCAAGTCCCATAGACTTGAATGGGATGCACCTCTGTGCATGTGTGCCAGGCGCGTGCCCCATTGAAAATAGCAGAGATTTTTGAGGTCATGGATCTCAGATCTGTGAGTTAGGAGAAGCGACTGTAATATCACAATGTGATGCATTAAGCTCCATCATGTAAGCATGGTTGGGCTGCAGCCTACATGCATATGACTGCAGGATGTATACATCAGGAATAACCTCAGAAGCTACAGAAGAACAAATTATTCCAGAGGAAGAGACAAGGAAAGGATTGGTTGCAACAGTGAAATGGGGGAAGTGCAAAGGAAAGGAACTCAGTAAATTCATCTTGCCTAAAGGCTCTACAAAACTTAAGGCCTTGTGTTTCAGCCTTGTTTCAGTGTTGTCTCTTACCGATATTGGTGCTCCTCCATTTGCTTCGCCTTTTATGGAATGTACTTTTGTAAATTTGCAGGAGGTCTGTCTTCTTGTTGTGATTGAATTTCACAATAAAACTCAACTATAATATGCTGAAACCCCTTGAAATACCTTTCAAAAAGACAGGATCCATTTGAAATAAAACTCTACTGACTGGGAAATGCTCTCATCACTCTCGGGAACATTGATTTGCATACCAGCAGTGAGGTCTGTCCAAGAAAGACACTCTCCCTGTTATTCATCAGTGCATAGTACATTTGAGGAATTATTCATTTGGGAATATTTATCTAACTGGGATCACAAGTGAGAAGAATTTCTAGTCTAAGATGAATTGAATTAATTCATTGTTCAAGGAAGTAAAGACTTGTGTTACTGTAGCTGAAGAGCTAGTCTATGTCTTGCAGGATCCTTTGCCATATTTATCATCTGGTGTACATTTCCAAAATAACATGAAGCAGACAACATCATAGGATTCAGTTAAACAGGATAGCATGTATTTTTTCTCTCTCCCTTCACACATTTGTGTCATTCCCTCTTTTTCTTCTCTTCATGTCTTTCTTTCCTTTTTCTATCATTGTCACACCCCAGAGGAAGATAAGCAGCTAAGGTCCAAAACACACCACAGAAATAATCCAGTTTGAGACTGCTTTAACAGCCCTAGCTCAGTGCTAGGAAACTCTGGGAATTGTAGTTTATTGTGGCACCAGAGCTGTCTGACAGATAAGGCTAAATGTCTCACAAACTGAAGTTCACAGAATTCCCAAGCATTTGCTCGCTTAATTATTGCAAGGCATTGGAAAGGGGGGAACACCCATATGCTGGAGGATTGGTCTTTAAAACTACATGATCTGATGATAATGGATAAACTGACAATGCTGATTAATGGGAAATCAGAGCAACACTTTCAAAAGAAATGGGGGAAAGTTAAGGAAATGTGGATTCACTGATAATTTGTAACGAGGAATAGCAGATTATTTATGGTGCTATTGGTCGGCGTTTTTGAGCACACCAGCATATATTTATGTTTATATGACTAACGATTAAGGAAAAATGCTGGTGCCCTGACTTTGTCCCTTTGTTTGGTTGAATGTTTGTTTTTCCAATTTTTTTCTTTAATTGTTGCTCTTTCTACGCCAAACTCTCAATATGTAACAGAGAGATCTGTGGGACCGATTCGGGGAAAGTAGAATTTGTATATGGATAAGCAATATAAATAAAATAATTAAAAAAAAAAATTCCCAAGCATTGAACCAGGGCAGTTAAAGCTGTCTCAAACTACCAGTGTCTTTTGGTAGTAAGGGGCTGTACATACAGCCCCTAAGGAGCAGCAGGACGCCACCCCTTTCCTAGTCAGATCAGGGATGTGGCAACCGCACACCGTGGCCCTGATAGCAGCGGCAGAGGGGCTATATGCTATTCCTTCAACACTGTGTCATATGGGTGCAACACCAGAGGAGAATCATGATGCCACGTGTTGTGTGGAGAGGCAGACGATGTCATGTTGCCCGGGGGGGGGGGATCAAGGTGTGTGTCATCTGGACGTGATGCCCATACTCTGCCCTCAAGCTTAGGCTTGCCATTTCCTGCTTTTGGGCAGGACTTTCCCAGGTTTTAGGCCCTTGGGAAGGTCCCGTCCCGGCTTTCCAGGATTCCTGGGTTTTGTCTGCCACTGCCTCTGTGGCAGCGGTGGTGATGGCGTCCAAAACCGGAGACCCCCTTCTGCCACTCTGAGGGAGAAGGAAGCCTTGCCATGGCGAGGCTTATTTCTTCGGCTCCGCTGCCCACGATGGAGACGAGGGGCCTTGCTGGCCAGCTAGGCCCCAGGGAGGGCTGCTGCCGTGGCAACGGCCTTCTACGGAGGCTCCGGAGAGCCTCCGGGGCCTGGCCACCCAGCTAGGTCCCCAAAAAGGAGGCTGCCATCATGGTAAGGCCTCCTCCGGCGGCAACAGAGCCGCCATAGCCCACCCGTCGGGCAAGAAGAAAGAAGTTGTTGGCAGTATGAGCTTTCCTAGAAGTTGCTTCCTCAGATGCATTAGCCTCACAGTCACAGGTACGATCTCGATATCTTTGAATTCTACTTCCTGAGATGTATTTTGTTTGTTGTTGTGTGCCTTCTGTCTAGGAGGCTCCTCCATTTTGATAGGTTTTTTTGTAAATAAGGATTTATATTGTTTTTTATAATAATTAATGTTTTTGGCTTCTAGTTGCTTGTGTCCTCCATTTTTCTTGAATGTCCTACATTTTCAGGTAAATTTTGTCCTACATTTTACCCTACATTTAGTCCTACATTTTTTCTATGTTTTGTCTTGGTTTGGTGGTAGCAAATTATGGCAACCCTACTCAGGCTGGTCTTTCAGGCTGGTCTGTACATGGCCTAAGTCTAAAATCCAAACACAAAGATTTCAAATTGTATTTTATTTCACAATCCTGGGATTCTAAAAACAACTGTTCTGAGTGTTTGTGTATTGTCTTAATGGAATAATTTAAACTCTGATTCAACATTTATTATTAATCTCCAATGTGCATTTTAAAAACCATAGATCTGAAAGGAAGGGAAGAGAGATAGAGGAAAATTGGGGTTTTATTCAAGGAAAAACACCACTGGCAAACACAAGGGATCAAAAAATATTTCTTTTTTTAAAAAATGGATTTTTAAAAATGTTTTTGCTTAAAATGATTTCTAAGGAGGATATTTCCACCTCATTTGGAACCTCCTGGACTCCCCAGGGGTCAAAGCAAACACCCTTTGGGGATCCAGGAAGACATAAAAACATGCCTCCATGTTCCCCAGAGGATATTTGGGCAAACATGGATTTGAAAAATCTGGAGGACCAAAGTTTGATATCCACTGCTGTAAAGCATCATGCTGACTGACACTGCTGCATAAATCATCGCATATTAGGCCCACTCTGTGGACTGATAGAAAGAGAAGCAAATGGAACCATGGTTATTACCCTTTCTGCTTAAAGAAATATGTTCATAGAGGTATTATACTCATTAGGATAAAATGGTGGACAGGTTCTTCAAGTGGTCATCCTCTCCTATCCCTGCAAATTGGAGTAGAGCTTAGACAGACTTCATGGTGAAAGATTTAAAATTAAAATAGCATTGGGTGTTAAAATTAATATCAGTTTAGGCCTCTGTTTGCAGGGACTGAAATGGACCACCACTTAGAAAACCCATCTACCATTTTTATATATTGAGGTCTATAAAGTGCCTTTTTTCCAAATTCTAACTGCCAGAATTAGGGATGTCATAAATAAAAATGGAGCCCCTAAGGAAGTTTGTTGTCTGTTTGAATATTCACAAATGGGTTTGATTATTTGAGTGTTACAGGTCATGTTCATAATCTGCTATAAGCAGAGCTTGATTTGAGTACTTGTACCACACTTACAGATATTTTCTTCTCCTACCACCAAAATAGCCTATCTGTCTGAAGGCGGATAAAGCAAAATCAGAGATTATTGTTAAGGTGAGGTTTGTGGAGCTACTGGATGTTCCAGAAATTACTCTGGCTGCCATATTCTGTACTAATTGCAGTTTCCGGACCAAGCACGAGAGTGGCCCCATGTAGAGTGCATTACAGAAGTCTAGACGTGAGGTTACCAGTGCGTGCACAACAGTCTCAAGATCCCTTACTTCCAGAAAAGGGCGCAGCTGGCGTATCAGCCAAAGCTGATAACAGGCGCTCCTGACTGTCGCATTTACCTGGTTCGACATCAGGAGCGACGAGTCAAGGAGCACCCCCAGACTGCGAACACAGTCCTTGACGGAGAGTGTGACCCCATCCAGGACTGGAGGTTGCAACCCAATTCTTGGTTTTGGGGCCGCTACCGTGAGCGCTTTCATTTTGTCTGGATTCAGCTTCAGTCTGTTTTTTCTCATCCAGCCCATTACTGCCTGAAGACATTCATTGAGAGAGGAGACGCCATCAGAATTCAAGGCCGACGAACAAGACATGGAGAAATAGATTTGGGTGTCATCAGCCTACTGATCAAAGAAAGAGGGAAACAACAATTACCATATATAATTGATTGGAATAACTGCAACAGGGACATGTCTCATTCACAAAACATATACATTTGTATTGACAATATTGAGTCTCAATGATAAACAATTGAGCAACTGTATATACAGTTTTGAGTCTAAGACAAAGAGCAGGGCCTGGGCCAAAACAAAATCCTACCAGATTGAGATAAACCAATGATCAAAAGCCAAAGTCAAATAACTATCCAGAATCTAACCAGCCCACCCCTCAATAGTAAGCAGGCAGGAATATTCAAATTTGCAAACTCCAAGGTCCCAAACATAGTGCAGAAATAATCCAATTTGAAATGGTTTTAACTGCTCTGGCTCAGTGCTAGGGAATCCTGGGAATTATAGTTTGTTGTGGCACCAGAGCTCTCTGACACAAAAGGTTAAATGTATCAGAAAACTACAGTTCCTGGGATTCCCTAGCATTGAGCCACGGCAATTAAAGTGGTCTCAAACTAGATTATTTCTGCAGTGTGTTTTGGAGCCAAGGTTAAACATCAACAGTACAGTCACAGCAACAATTGCAAATTGAGAGCACAACTTTCTGATACAAGGTGGTTGTCCTCAGCAACTTAATTTGGTCCAAAACTCACTGCAGAAATAATCTAGGTTGACACCACTTTAACTGCTATGGCTCAAAGCTATGGAATTTTGGGAACTGTAGGTTGTTGTGGCACCAGAGCTCTCTAACAGAGAAGGCTAAATGTTTCATAAAACTACTATTCCCAGAATTCTATAGTATTGAGCCATGGCTGTTAAAGTGATGTCAACCTAGATTGTTTCTGCAGTGTGGATGCAGCCCTAGCTGAGCATGCCTTCTGGGAGCCTTGAGCTAGGCCTTTGCCTTCACAAGGCATCACTCTTGGCATCAACTCATTTCCACATTATGGCAACCCTAAAGCCAATCTTTCATGGAATTTTCTTGGCAAGTTTCTTCAGACAGGGTTTGCAGTTGCCATTTCCATCGTCTTAGGTTGTGAGAGTGTGACTTACCCAAGGTCACCCAATGGCTTTTCATGGCTGAGCCAGGATTCAAACCCTGAGTCTCCAAAGTTTTAGTCCAGTGCTGAAACCACTATGCCGTGCTGGTTTGTGATAGACAAAGAAATAATAACAATAAATGTGTTGGGTGATAGAGGTCTCTGCACAAAGGCAGCCAGTGGGATGAGGTTTCCAGTGACCAAAAATCAAGGTATTGCATACTGTAGCTCTTCAAAGAGACACAAATACTAATGGGGATTCTTTCTTGAGTTACCACTTATTTGGGCATGATCCTCCTTTTTTTTTTGGGGGGGGGGTTGCAGTCCTGTAACAATTTGCCTAGGAGAGAGTAACACTAATACAGAGTTATGTCAGGATGTATAGGAATGTGCTGTCAATAGCTGCCTTGTTAGATTGTTCAGTTGCTGTGTTTGGCCTTGTAAAATGAATCCTGGTATAAACCTCAGTTCTTTCAGCAAGGCCTTATATTCCTGTGAGAAAAGCAAGATGGGGCCTATTTTTGGAGACCACCTCCTGCCCCCAAAGCCCTGACTGCAGAGACAGTTTGCTTTCTCCCCTCTGAAATGTGGCCTAAATGTGCACATATGCATATATATATTAGCATATGGAAATTTATGCCCCATGGGCCTGTCCTCTAAGTCTTTTAAGTACCTAGCAATGCCTCTAGGGGAAGATATATCACCTCATTAAATGTACAGCAGCATATTTGAAAGAGGAAAGAAATTCCAACTGAAGAGGTTTGGTTTATTCAAGTATGGGAAGTTCTAATAATGAGGGGAACCCAGAAAGTCACTGAGACAGAAAGCTCCACTTTCATGCTACATAGCGTTTATTCCCTGCCTGTTGAGAAAACCATACTTGGAAAGCAAAACCATCTGCAAAACATGAAGTCCAAAATGTGCTGTTGTTGCCATGCACTTTCAACTTGTTTCTGGGGTATGGTGACATTAAGGCAACTCTACTACAGGGTTTTCCTGGCAAGATTTATTCAGAGGAGGTTTGGCATTGCCTTCCTCTGGGGCTGAGAGAGTGTGATTTGTCCAAGGTTACAGAGCAGGTTTCCATGGCTGAGTGGGGATTCAAACCATGGTCCTCCAGAGTCATAATCCATCAGTCAAACCATGATGGCTCTCAAAGTCCAAAGTATATTTTAAAAATAATAATATATGTTAACAGCAGTATCTGACCTGTATAGAAACCTTTAAAATATAACAAAATGTTATGAAGGAATTTATTGCACCTTCATTAATCTGTACTTTTAAAAAATGCTCACAAGAGTTCATAAGATTCATAAGATTCAGGTTGTTAGGATGTTGTTTCTTATCACAGTAACTGAGAGCTGGGTTTCAAGTTCCAATGCAAGAGGTAGGGAGGTCAAAAGTAATCGCAATACCAGAAATGTGAAGATTTTGATTAAATAAATGAAGCACAGTTTCAATTAAAAAATAGTAATTCTCAATACAGTGTTCAATTTTCAAGTCTGCTTCCTGAAGCAGAAGTCTCTAAGGCAATCTTACTATAGGACAGTACAGACAGCCCCAAGGGGGCAGCCTGCAGCTGCCCCTTTTCTCTATGGATTGGGGCCAGGGCAGCCTCATCGGCAGCCCTGCAGCCCCAATCTGGCATTTTTTCGGGCCACGGAGAAGTGGCAAAATGCCACTTCTCCATGGCCCAGAAAAGGGGTGTCCTTGGGGCTTCATTTGCCCCTAGACACCCTGGCCCTACAGAGGAGAGGGGTGACCCCTTTCTCCTCTGCATCGTTAGCGCAGCCGTGTGGTTGCCATGCCAGTGATGTGTGCGCCAAAAAGGAGCTCCAAAACGGAGCTCCTTTCTGTGCCACTGGTAAGGTGCCATAAGCTTGGACACGTCACACAGGACACGTCATGGATACGTGCCCCGTGTGGGCAGGGCTACATAATCATGATGGCACCCACACATAGTAGGGTTAGGGAGCGTGCGGTTGTTATGCGCTCCCTAACCCTACTATCAGCCCTGGCTGTCTGTCTCAGGCCTATGACTGAGAAGATATGTTAAATCACAGGGAATATACATTTTTTATTATGTCTAGTTAGACATCTTAAAAAAAAAGATTGAATTGACAGTATGCTTTAATTTCATAGTGATCATATTCTGCTCCATCCTTTTGTTTCTTTCTTCACGTTTTTGTTCTTCTGAACAACATTGCGTGCTTGGCCTACAGGATTCTTTTCAAGAATTCTTTTAGTGAGATAATGGCGCAAACCATTGTTTTATCCAAAACAGCATATTATTTACGGTGTTGTTGCTTTCTTATATTGGAAGGTCACAAAATCAGGTACTAGCAAGTTTGTGAATGTACATTTTGCTATTACTGGTCATGATCTGTCCTACTAAAATATTTGGTTGAATTTCCACACTAAAAATCTAAGTATCAAATGGCCAAGACAGCTGTCCAGGTCTGTAACTCACATCATCACAGCATTTAAAATAAAATAAAATAAAATAAAAACCTGGCTTTTGAATATTCTGGCGGTGGGGGGAACAGCTTACTAAACATACATAAAAGAATCACAGAGTGGGCAAAAAGGAGCATACCTGCTGTCAAGAGACCTACATTTTTTTCTCGGGAGGACGCTGATGTCTCAACTAAAGAGGTCATGAAACAGACATTGTTTAAATGTCTAAGCTAATTTTATGTTTCCCCCCCCAATGCTATCCCTTCTATACTATTATCTTTCTTTTTAACATTTGCTAACATCTCTATAACCATTGAGAATAATATCATTGATAACGGGCATCCTTGTCTTGTACCTCTCATTACTTTTATTTCATAGGGGTCATTCAGACTATGTTTTAACCTGGATCAAGAATCGATTCTGGCATGTGAAGTTCATATTGGCCCCGAATCTGTCACAATCCATTTCGAGGCATGCACAAGCGTTTTGTGGCAAATGTCCCTTAGCGCGGATCATTTGCAATTGGGTTAAAAGCCGTCTCTTGGAAAAAAACAGATTCCGCGAATATGAACTTGCCCCCAGTCATGATCGGGTCAAGTTCAGGGGAGAGATTTAGGTCAGAGGGAGGGCAGTGGGCAGAGCATTCCCTCCCCTTCATCAGAGGAGGAGGAGGAGGAAGGATCCAGGGGAGAGAAGGGGGCCATGGAGGGCAGCATCGGGAGGAGGAGAAGGCAGGAGCCAGGGGAAAGAAGGGGGCCATGGAGGGCAGCATTGGAAGGAGGAGGAGGAGGATTGCCAAGGAAAATCGGGCTGCGGAGCCAAGAGGACGGAGCCTCTTTCTCTTTTTATTTTTTATTTTTGACAGTCTATGCACATGATTTTTTGGGTGACATTGAAAGTGTGTGTGCTTGTGCTACTTTCATTTCCTCTTGCTCCTGGAACAGCACCTTATAAGAGTTATTGTTATTTGTGTTATATGCGGATGCTACAATTAGAATGCCTGCGTTGCATTTCCCTTTCATTTCCTCTTGCTTCTGGAATTATTTGTTTAAAATGCGAATGCTACTATGCCAGTGTTACAAATGTTTCCCTTTCAATTTGGCAAACTGATACTAATTGAATGCTTTTGCTTTAGCTACACACAAGACACACACCGGAGGTTTTTAAATTTGACAGCATCTGCGCACCCTTCCCGCGGGTTTTAAAAAAAGGAAGGGGGAAGCCCCCATCCGCACCAATGGCTGCGAGAAACATCACCTTTTACGAAAACGGAACTAATTTGACTGACAGCAGAGGATTCTTCCTTTTATTTTTATTTTTAATTAATTTTTATCGTTATCACAGAAACATTGTCACATCACATTATATAGCAGACAAGCACAGAACATAGAACGTTTAATACATATCCCCCCCTGCTTCCCCACCATTACCACCCCCAAACATACACTAAATCTCTTCATTGTTACTCAAAAATCTCTTTGAGTTATATGTCTTCTTTTTGATCTTATAATTTACATTGTTCAACATAAAACATTGTCTCTCTTGACATGTTACTAAAAAACAAATAACATACATTGTACTTCCTACTACTTGGTTTATCTGTACTATAGTATTTTATATCACTGTTTAACCCTTAACCTTTAGCTAATCGGTACCTTCTACTAAGATTTTAGCTCAAAACTATACCTTTGCTTATTGTTATATTTACACTTAGTATTTGGTTTTGAACTATGCTACCATCATTGTATAGTTTGGTAAACATAAGATCCAACCGTAACTCAATTACACCTATATTTTTCAAAACCGTACAACTGTTATCCAGCTGTCAACATTATTTTATCAGTTTTCTCTTACATAATAATCCGTTAATGAAAAATAACATTGTTCCATTGTTTCTTTAAGTAGATATAAAAGATGTCCCATTCCTTCTTTATCTGTTGTTCACTTTTTTCTTTCATCCAACAGGTCATCTTGTCCATCTCAGCTACTTCCAAAGTTTTGATAAGCCATTGTTCTATTGTTGGAGTCTGTTTGCATTTCCAAAGTTTAGCAAATACAATCCTTGCACAAGATAACAAATTAAACAATAACTTTCCATATTTCCTATCTAGTTCATCATTAAACATTCCTAGCAAAAAAGTTTCTGGTTGAAATGTAATTTGTATTTTTAGTTCTGAAAAAATCACATTGTACACCTCAATCCAATATTGTTTAGCCTTTTTGCATGTCCACCAAATGTGAAAGTATGATCCGATCTTTGTTTCACATTTCCAACAATATGGATTATTATTTTTAGACATAAATGCTATTTTCTGCGGGGACAGATGCCATCTGTATGACATTTTATAGGTTTTTCTTTTATTTCCTGATTAACTGTGTATTTTGTTCTTTTCCAAATGTTTACCCAATTTTGATATTCCCAACTCTTTCCACAGGACTCTTCCTTTTAAACTGGGTAAAGAGCTGCAGTAGCATTCTGGGGTTAAATACCCCAATTAAGGTATTTATAATCGGCATTTGCTTCTGGAGGCATTCGAGAGGAGGGTCCCTGATTGTACTGTACCCAGTTCTCTCCAGCGCAAATGTGCCAGTCTGAATAGGGCCTTAGAGATAAGAATAAAAAGTAGTATAAAATATTTAGGAATAAATATAACGAAAGATTTAAAAGATATGGAAGAGAAAAATTTAGCAGTATTAAGAAAGGAAGTAGAGAAAAAATTGATAGAATATAAGAAAATCCAATTATCATGGTTCGGAAGAATAGCATTGATTAAGATGAAAATATTACCAAAATTATTATTTTTTATTTAGAATGATACCATTAAAAGTTTCAGAAAATGAATTAAACAAATGGCAATAATTATTTAACATATATTGTAATGGAGGGGAAAGAAATAGATTAAATAAACAATTTTGGTATAAATCACAAAAAAGGGAGGGTTAGACCTTCTCAATTTAAGAGGATATTATGCAGCTAATCAATTGAGGTATGTGGCTGAAAGTATGTCAGGAATATTAGATTTGGAATGGCTAGAATTAAATAGAGAGGTAATAGATATGAAAATATGGAATATTTTTAATAGGGAGTTTACTAGGAAAGAAATTAAGGAAATTGGAAACCCACTTATGAAAAATATATTAGAAATATGGAGTAAATATAAAAAAGTATTAATGAATGAAGATTCAATGATAATACCATAATAATGGAAAGAAATAATAGATAGACTAGAAAATTGGAAGACGTGTGTGTGTGTGTGTGTGTGTGTGTGTGTGTGTGTGTCTTAGAGTTGCCTATTCCACAGGGTCATCATGGAGTGAGGACAGTTAACAACAGCAAAACAAAACACACTTTCCTTCATTGTGGAGATGGAGCATTGTATTGTCCACTGGTTCAATAAGCTCCATTTAAGATGTCAGCAGTCTAGTCATCCAATCAGAAAATTGCTTTTTCCAAATAATTCTGATCTTACATGTCATAAGGTCAGTTACAGCTAGTCCTGCAAAAGAAGTCTGTGGCCAAGATCCTACATCTCTGCATACCTCTGCAGATTCAGTTCTATGTCCTCCCATGAGCCTTACTGCTGTCTCTCCCAAGTGGAGAAGGAAGGGGAAGGGAAGAGATGACTTAGGCCATAGAGAAGCAGCTGGTGTCAGCTCAGTCAGGAAGTCCTTCCTCTGGGACTCCGGAGCAGAAATCCATGGTCTGGATCTCTTCTCTTCCCCATCACTAAGCAACACCATCAGGGTCCTTCCTAGGGTTTGACAGATGCTAGGCTGAGGTAGGTTTTTGGACAGAGTTCAAAGGCAAGAGAACAGCCCACTGTGCCCCATATAAAATAGGACATGTGTGTAAACTGCACTTATGCACACATAAGTCACTAACAGGATTCTTGTCTATATTAATTATTTTTAAATCAATTATTGAACTCATTGTCTATCACTATGAGAAAAATCATGCCTATCCTTTCTTTTCCCACCAGTGGGAAGAAAGAGATGTGTTTTCTCCTCATTTATTTTTTAATTGTACCACAATAAATGTGCACAACTTAAAATGCAGAGAAACATTATTTTGTTTTTTTTAATTGTTTTTATTGTTATATATATATATATATTACAAAAATCATAAAGTATTTCCAAAAAGTGTTATGTTCTTTTTGGAAGAAACATTATTTTGTGATTGGAAAAAATATGGATATTCATATGGATTAAAAAGCTTGTACATTAGGAAAAGTGCGAGGCAAAATATAAATACATTTTCCATGAAGAACTCCCCTAACCCCCCCCTCCAAAGCATCCAGTCCAACCTCATACAAAAGGAGGGTGTGAATCATATGCAGGTGGTACTTGGAGAAACACAATGCTAGAGAATCTGATATTTTTTAATATCCTTCATTTTAACAAGTTGGAGAGTTATGAAAAAGAGCATAGCTTCTGGAGGCATGTTAGGGAAGAAAAGATAAGATTTTGCCTCCTAACAACCTCCCCAGGGAGTGCTAAAATGGATGTGCTCTAGGTGTCACTGTTACTCAGTTGCTTGAGCCAGAAACAGAAGATTAGTTAAAACATCAGTTGTATCTCACAGTTCAGGTCTATAAATGTCCCCAAAAGCAGTGTGGACTGATTGCTGAGAGAGTAATCACAGAAGACTGGCATTTTGGAAGAAATGGAATAGCCAGAAAGAGGGCATGGATGGCTTGCTGGAAGCCAAAGCAGGTTTACTCCATGATGCCAGAAATGCACATTGAATTTGGATGAAAGGGAAGGGGAAGTGAACCATATGCCACCATAGGTGCAACCATTGCATTTCTCCTTTTGAAACTTCAATGTTTTCTCTGGTCACTTCTATGCTGCCTATCAGATTTCTTCCAAACATGCCTAGATGTTTGTGAGATACAGTGGACCCATGGTATCCACTGGGGTTTCATATCCCACATGGATACCAAAATCAGTGAATGCTTAAATCCCATTATATACAATGGGGTAGTAAAATGGTGTTGCTTATATAAAATGGCAAAATCAAGGTTTGCTTTTTGTTTTTTAAATATATATTTTCAAGTTGTGGATGGTCAAATCAATGGATGCAGAATCTGTGGATATGGAGGGCCAACTGTACTCACAATTGACAAGGTGACTCATTGTCAGACAAAGCACACACTGGCTCAAAAATATGTTCATTAGTGAGGCTTGTGGTTCATTTCATACTAAAGAAACTGTGCATGCATTTAAAGAATGCAAATAGCTAAGAGTGCATATGATTTCAAAATATGTAGAAATATGGGAAAACCCTATGAATTTCATGAGACTGCCATAAGTCAACAGGTGTCTTGAAGGCACACACATGTGCACGTTATGAAAAGTGTGTAAATGCTTCAGAAAATGTGTACAGGAAATGATTCCAAATTTCTATGCAGGAAGAAACAGAACCACCATAAAAGCTCAGCCCATTAGGCAGCTTCTGTACTCTTATAATTTGCCTATGAAAACAGCCTGGAAAATAGACACGTAGTCTGTTCATGGTATTTTATCTTATCTTTTAGTGCAAGTGTGGGAAGCCTGTGGTTTTCAGACCTAAAAGATTTTCACATGAGGCTGTTAATGTTCTTAAATTGTTGCTGAAACATTACTATGTCCAGTGTGTGAATATAACTGTTTTGAAATCGTTTTGTAATCATTTATTGCTGAATTCTGGTATATCAATGTTTTAAGAACACTAATAGCCTCATGTGAAAATTTTTATTGTTGGACTCTCACTCCCATCAACCCAATAGCATGGACAATGTCAAGAATGATAAGAACTGTAATTAATTCTGGGGATCATAGGTTCATCTTTCCTGTTTTGGGGGTTAATGTTACTTTATACAAGTTTATATTGTTTCAGGCGAGGTAAGGTCTTTATGTAGAATCATAGAATAATAGAGTTGGAAGAGACCGCAGTATTGTGCATAATTGGATTTGGAATGGGTTGCACAGAGGATTAAGCATAAAACCAGGGGTTTTAGCCCTTGACTAGGGGTAGGCAAAATTTAGCTAATTTCCTCCGTCTGAAATGCTAATGAACTGGAGTGACAAATTAAGCAACGTATGGTATCTAGGCATAAAAAAGTGTTGAAGACTTAGCAAAATATATATTGCAGGCATCTTTATTGCAAGAAGCCTGCTTCATTAGTAAGTGCAGAAAAAGATGTTTAAAATGGAAACACGACTATCAAACACAGCTCTAACCGAATATGGCACTTTCGGCATTATGGGCTATTGTAAAAAAGTTGCTGAACACTCTGCTGATTTAATCCACTGCTGAGTATATCTCCATAACCTGAGTGAGCAGTATGCTGTGAATACTGCAGGCATTCTCTATGGAATCCCATTACCTCAGCAAGATTCAGTGGCAGGCTGTTGCTTTTGCCCTTTGGGAGTTTGCTTCTTGCGTCACAGGTATTTTAAATGCACATTCAGTCACACCATTAATGCCCTTTATAAGTGAAGAACAGATCATAAAATTAAATTCTATTTTAAAAAATAACCTCATTCCTGTTTGGTGCTTTTTCTACTACCTTGTCAGAAAAGATGAACACCGAATAAACTAATGGATGTTACTCTTGACCAGAGGCAGGCAGTTAGGGAAGGTCTGGGAGTCTGCCAGAAATTACCAAAATTTGGAAGTGTCCTTCCGTCCTATTTTTGAAAAATTGTGGGTTTTTTTATGCTGAACACTGAAGTGAATGGGACTTTTAACTTATTTGAAAGGTAAACTGTCACTTCTGCAGGCTTCCAAGAGAGACAATTGCATTCCCTCCCCTCTTTTCTTTTTAAATTTTAGCCAGAAAAAGATCAACTTAGGCAGTGAGGGCTGCAAAGACACCCTTGAAGAGCTGCATGAGATGCCAGGGTTGCACTTTGTCTACCTCTGATATATCTGATGTAAAGTCCCAATTCTGCCACAATAAGGTTTTTGAGAAGCTACTATCTTGTCTTCAACTTGCCATGTGCAAACTGAGAATAATAGTGATCTAGGTTGGAGGTAAAATGTAAGAATTTCCTTTGGTTCATTCAGAAAAAAACAGAGGGCCTGAACAGACAGGCCACAATAAAGCTGCTTCAGGTCACTTTGGAGGTATGCTGTTTAAATGACACACAAATCTTAAGAGGCCAGAAGCTGTGCCAAAGCTTTGCTCCAGTTCTTAGGATTAGTGCATGGCTTTGGGGTGGTGTCTGGCCTCTTAGGACGCATGCATCATTTAAGCAGCATACCTCTAAAGTGACCCAAAGCAGCTTTATTTTGGCTTGTCTGTTCAGGCCCAAACTGACCAATTTATTCTTCCAGAAAAATACCTTTGTGTGCTTAGCGCCTTCATCTTTGAATCCCTGTGTATACAGTTATGTTTGTGGAGCTGAATTAGAGTTGCTACCTCCTGACCCCAAACAGGCTCCTCATCTATAAAACCAGTGTCGTTCAGGTCCAACGTATTCCTCTCCATGCTGGGAACTGAAATAACTATTGAATTTGGCTAGTGCAGTTTGGAAGGATGAATATTGCCTGGTTGAGGATGGCACCTCTGGCAGCCATAGACCTATTAATTCTGTAGTCATCGCAAGCTGTGCTATTGTTTTGGTAGTGTTTGTTCAGCATACAGTGCTTGGCAATTTTGCCCCAATGTAAAGATTTTTTTTGATGTTTTTAATGTAGCAAAAGTGACATCCAAACTGGAAACTGCAAAAGAAATACACTAGCATCCATATGTCAGTCTGTTGTGTAAAATGAGAATAACAATGATCTACCTTGGAGATAAGGGATGGTGAGAGTTTCCTATTAGAAAAACAACAACCTAAGGGCAACTGAAAGACGAGAAAATTTATTGTATAACTAAACCACTGTTCATCATATCTATGAAGTGCTACTGGAAATTTCAGATTTATTTACAGTGCAAATGGTTGAGGGTGGCATTGTTGACAGTGAGGTCAGTAAGAAATTAAGTGCAGAAAGAGCTGACATAAATGCCAATTACATTATTAACGAACACAGGGCTGTTGGCAATAACAACCTGGGAATGTATAATCCAATCAACAAAAGTAATAGTTATTACATTTTAAAAATGGTGTTATCTTTCAATATGTGGTTTGAGTAATAGTTAAAGTTCACTATATGTAGAAGGAGATTTATAATATTACTAGCAGGTAGTTAAATTATAATTTCAAGTATAGCCAAGAAAGTCATTATTTACAATTTTCTCTCTTTTTCTTTTTGGTAGAGTTGGCTTCTTCTTTCTTTTCTTTTCATGTTGTATATATGAATTGTATGTTTATGCATCTAAATTCAAATATATATATATATATATATATATATATATATATATATATATATAGTGATAAGAAGCCTTTAACAAGCTCCAGGCCTGTGGTGATAGATCTGAATTTTCTGATGTATTGTAACTCAGAGGTCTTTCAAACCAATCTCCTTGTGAAGTTTTGTTGCTCCACTGTGGCCCCTTTATTGTAAATGACAGATTCCTGGAAGGTAGATGTATTCTCCTATAGGTTTTTTCAGTACTGCTATTTCTGATGTCAGATTTGTGTCCAATTATTTTTAGTTTTTTGTGGGCTTTTCAGGCTATGTGGCCATGTTCTAGCAGAGTTTCTTCCTGCCGTTTCACCAGCATCTGTGGCTGGCATCTTCAGAGAATGTTTGCCTGGAAAAGACTTGGCTATATATATTGTGTGACCTGGAAAGGCAGGAGTGATTTGCATGTACCATTAGCGCCTATGGGTTTTTCGGCTTGCGAAGTATTTCGGGTTACGAAAGCGGCGGCGGAACGAATTAATTTCGTAACCCGGGGTACCACTGTATATTGTTTGTTGCTAATGGTAGGTCTCAGGGTGTGAGGGTCTGCAAAAGAGGGTTAATGTCTGCTTGATTGTGCTCATTGTCTGCTGGGAGAGTTCTCATTTGCATTTGTTGAGTCTTTATCTTGCTATCTTTCAGAACTGGTAGCCAGACCTTGTTTACTTTAAGGGTTTCCTCTTTCCTGTTGAAATTATCCAGGTATTTGTGGATTTCAATGGCTTCCCTGTGCATCCTGACATAGTAGTGAATTTCAGTTTTATCAAGCAGTATTTTATGCCCAGGATGGTTTGTGGCATGTTCTGCTACTGCTGATTTTTCTGGCTGGCCCAGTTTGCAGTGTTTCTTGTGTTCCTTGATTCTTGTTTGCACACTGTGTTTGGTGGTCCCTATGTACATTTGTCCACAGCTGCATGGTATGAGGTAAAGTCCTGTGGCTGTGAGAGGGTCAGTCAAGGACCAGAGAGTGATTTGCATGTATATTTTGGGGAACTTAGTAGAAACATCTTCAGGGCTTTCCAGATCTAAACACATGTTATCTTAGATCAGATTTTACAAGACACAGAAGCAAGCTCTTGAGTAAAACCGCCAGCATTCAGCTTCTATGATTATGAACATATTTCTATTCAGTTTATTGCTCTATGCCTGACAGATAACATTTAACCATAACAACTGATACTAATGAAAAATATTCAAGAATATTTTAAAATTAAACACAGTTTATATATTTCAAACTATGAAAAGTGGGAAAGGCCAAAGTTGAAGTGGAGATATTAAAACTGGAAAACAAATGAATAGTTTAGAAATGAAACACCAGTCTTTCTGTAATTATTTTCAGTTAAGCTTTCCTTGGCATCATGTTCTGGGCAATCAACTCTGGAACAAATTCCACTGGGTATTGTCTGTTATGGATGTGAAACACACATACTTAAATGATACATTTTATTGTCATGTACACATGAATAAAACAATTGTATGTTATTTAGGTCTGGAAAAAATGCCTCCAATGGTGAGCCATGATATTCCACCATTATATTCCAACAATTTTATTTTTGGTAGAGCAGGTGTTCCGTAATAAATGAGTTGTAGGAGATATTCCCTTTTTGCACAATTGGTAGCTCATCTGTTAGCTCACCCCTTTTTTATGTAATGCATCAAAATCCAACTTTTAAAAATCATACTGTTTAACTTCTCACTTTTGAAAATCCAAAAGGTTAGAGGGATCTATTTTAAAATCAAGCTATTTATTGAGAACATACTCAGGAATCTCTTTTCTAAACATTTTACAGACATTTCATAACCAGGGAATATTTCATTTTCTTTACTCAGCCTATGTTATGCCTCACCGTTCAAAAGGTCAGGCTACAAAGCATGGAATATCAAAGCTACATCTGTTAGGGTTAACACTTGATCGCAAGTCTCAGAAAGACATATTGGCCATCATCCAGAATCTTCCCTTTGAATTCTTGTTTTTTAAATTCTTGAGTTTCAAAAATGACTTGCTGTCTAGTGCTTTCAAAAGGAAAGAGGAGGGGAGTTCAAACTCTTTTCTGAGCAATCACTTCAGTTCTTTCAATTGTTGCCATAATGAAATTAGCTATGATTTAGTCTATCTATTCATACCATTTAGTTTAGCTTTCTCTTGATCACATGCTAACTAGATACACATTTATTTGGAAATAAGTCCCATTAGTTTCATTAGATCTTGCTTCCAACTAAAAATGTTAAGCATGACTAATTCCCTTTACTTGGGGCCAAACTGGACAATATATTCACTGCACATACGTATTTGTTGTCTACTGCGGTGGAAACCTTATTTGAAAAATGGATGGAAAACATGTTTCTTGAGCATCAGGAAACCTTGATGAATCCTGGATATTTGCAAATCTTAATACTTTGGGACTTATTCTGCATGAAAAATGCATGTGGGAGTCTTGTGTGTGTAGAAAATAATATTGCTTTCTTGTTTTCTGTGTAGAAGTCATTTTCTGTTCCAAAAGTGGTTTAAAAGAAGAAGAAGAAGGAATAAGTCCCAAAATGCAAATAGTTTTCAAAAGCTGTGCAATTTTAATGGCTTTCTTGCAGCAAGAAGAAAGACAGTATTATTGCTTACTTCCTAGTTTTCTACTACACTTAAGTAATAACAATGAATAGTCAGGTAATGAACAGAATCAGAACCAATCTGCACTGCAAGAAGATCCTTTTCTCTCACCATAGTCCAATTGCACACATGACCAGCAGCTATTGCCCTAGGAGAGCATCTTCCGTTACCTGGGGGGGACAGGAACTTAAGTCCAGTTGGTAATTGCAACTGAAGAAGACTTGATACATGGCGAGTCATCACTTTTTAAATTCTATTTAGTCAGTTGGGACTTTGTTCAATTATAATGGAGTTGTTAGAAGTTGCATATGCTTTTGTCCTCCCATAATATAGTGATGGGCTATGTAGTACCGATAGTATGCTTTAGAAATCTAAGTTCAAACAAAGGTGCCTAGATAAGCCAGTAAAGGAGCCAAATTCACTCGAGGTCATTTGTAAGAATGCATCTGGCTATAACCATGAAGAGTAAGGGGGTGGTGAGGGACAGGAAAGAGAAATGTGTTTATTAATTTCAACTAATAACAATTAAGACTTCCTGAAGTTTGAATTTGTATGCAGTTTGATTATGTGATTATAATGTTTTCTGGTCAGTTCTGACAAAGTCACCAGACAGGATCTATAAAGGTTTCTGACTTTTTACTACTGAGACTAGTTTCTGAATTTTGGTATCTTCCCAGACTTAACAGGAGCTAGCAATAAGGTTTAGGCCACATATTGGATCTATGGTGTGGGACATACCACCTGAAAAGGGTAGCCTGCTGGCAGCCTAATTTCTTCCAGAGGGAAGCCGCAGCCGCCAAACCATGTGGCATCCCTATGTAGGAAAAAGAACCCAGAAAAACCAGGTTCTTTTTGTGCCTAAGGTGCGATGTAACCAGTTACATAAGCACTGTGTGGCAACATGTGGACACCATGCAACACTTACTTAACAGTGATGGCGCCCATTAAGTTGCTGCGTGGTCCCTAACCCTAAAATTGGCACCAGCACATCGCTTTTGCGGGTTCTGTACCATGCCAATAGAACCTGAGGCTGCATCTGTACTGCAGAAAAAATCCAGTTTGACACCACTTAAACTGCCATGGTTCAATGCTATGGAATCCTGGAATTTGTGGTTTATTATAACACCAGAGCTCTCTGACAGAGAAGGCTAAATGGCTCACAAAACTATAGTTCCCAGAATTCCATAGCACTGAGAATATGGCAGTTAAAGTGGCGTCAACTTGGATTATTCCTGCAGTGTGGATGCAGCCTGAGAGACATCATATTATTTATAACCCTCATTCAATTAATTACAAACTTGTTATCCATTTTGAACTTTGAGGATATTAAGAATGCCCCCATATCCTGTGTTTTATTTTCTTGCAAGTCTTATGCTGCCATCACAAAATGCAGTTTAATTGCTAAGTTCCACTACCAGAGTGAGTTTAAAAATGTATATACTTTAACAAGAGTATAAACAGCAGCAAATATACTCACTAAACATTACATTTGATCAGGTAGATATTTGCATGCGACAGCACTTATAAGTTCTAATACATTAACATTAACCTGCTAAAGACGAATTGTTGATGCTAAAAACTTTAAGAGAAAATTATTCAATTAATTGTGTTAACTGTTAACCAAATTACAAAGCACTAAATTACTAATCACTAAATGACCAAAAATGCTCCCTCATTACTCCCAACCATAACAAATCGAAGGAATGAAAAATGTTGTGTGTTACACAGTATACATTTTTGAGTAATGAATAATAATGAATACCATTCAGTTATTGAGATATTTCATTTTATATTAATTGTTGAAATTTTTTAAAGAAGTAAAAATAACAAATTATTTTTAACAAATTATTTTCAAGCTCTGGAGGACAGACTCTTAAAGATTCTGTAAAGGTAAGTAATCCTTGGCAATGAAACTATGCATGTTCACTTGTACAGAAAAGCAAGGTATAGCACAACATACTGGCTGCACAATAGGAAATGGAAGGATGGAATACTGATATATGCCAGGTACCAGATTTAAAATTGTTCTGGAGCAAAACTGTGCTAACCAGTTTCTACATTCAGGGAGTAGCTTGGGCTTACAGCCTCAAATTAAACTGCAACTACATTTTCTCAAACTAGTGCTTGTGTGTGTGTGTGTGTGTGTATCTGTGTGTATGTTGGCTTAAATATCTACAACCAATCTGCATTTCTTATGTTTTTTTCAAAAATAGATATAAAGATCTGAATTGTTTCCAATATGTGCTTTGAGCATAAGGAACCCAAAGTTTGGTCTGCCTAGCAACCATCTTTCTGAATTAACAAACTGGCTCTTTTCCCTTGTTTTTCAGTAATCCATGCAAAATTACTGTCAGCTACTCTACAAAAGTCTCCTGTCACACATAATTTGAAGATGTTGGTGACTGTCTGGTCCTGTCATGTGACTAACATGTTCGACTGACCAATCCTCTGTCTCTGGCTGCACGATAGTATCATAGAGTTGGAAGAGATTCTAAGGGCAATCCAGTCGAACTTCCTGCCATCCAGGAATACACAATCGAAACACCCCCAACAGATGGCCATCCAGCATCTGTTTAAACACCTCCAAAGGAGACACCACCACACTTTGAGGCAGTGTCTTCCACTATCAAACAGCTCTTATTGTCAGGAAGGTCTTCCTAACGTTTAGGTGGGATGGGGATGATGGCGTTGATGAGGATGGTGATCATTGGAGTATGTGTGCACATGCAACGTTCTTGCCACTACCAAGCTCTTTAGGCTGACTCTCCTTTAAACAAATATCAGAATAAGAGTACTGTAGATATCTATTTGTCTTTATTATTTATTTATTTACGTTATATATACCCTGCCCTTCAGCCCTAATGGCTCTCAGAGTGGCTTACAATTATTATTTTTAATAAGACGGTTCCCTGCCCTCAGGCTTACAATCTAAAAGACATGACACAAAAGGAGAAGGGAATGGTGGTGGGGAGGGGATGAGGTCCAGTGGTTCTTCTCTCCCTCTGATGACTGGACCAAGGCAGATGGACTAGAGGGAGGGCTCTTCTTCTTCAGGCTAGCCCTGGTGGAGCTGGGCCAGCCTATTCACTCCCTCCCAGGCCGAAGGATGACAGTTATGGAGGGAGGAGCCTCTATCTTCAGGCTAGCCCTGATGGAGCTGGGCCAGCCTATTCTCTCCCTCCCAGGCTAAATGATGACAGTTATGGAGGGAGGAGCCACTATCTTCAGGCTAGCCCTGATGGAGCTGGGCCAGCCTATTCTTTGAGGCAGATGAGGAGACAAAGAAGAAAGTATCATTTGGGGCAGTACAGATGGGCACTCCATGCCGCCTGTTTTTGCCCCATGTCTGTGCTGCAGCATCCGCATACTTACAGTACAGACACGCTCTCCAAAAGGAGTTGCACTAGACGGCTCCTTTTTTGACCCAGCCCTGTGACAGCCATTTGGGGCCACAGTCTTGTGACATAAGGGTGCTGATATTAGGGCTTGGCGCATATGGATGCTGCGCCCTATCGAGCCCTAATATCGGTGCAAACGGCCTGTCTATACTGGGCCATTTATTTTTAGAGTTCGTGGATTTTGTTTTTAAATTGCATTTGAGGATGAGCATCTTTGCACCACAGTTCTTCAATCTGACCCAATGAGATATGAGCACAGAAACTTGGAATGGCTATGGATGGACTTTTCAACTAATTGGCAAGAGCATCAAACAGATATTTGCAAAAAAAACCAAAACAAAACCTATCCATATTATCTATGGATACATTAGATTGCATTTATGTGGCACTTAAGAATATGAACTTTTGAGGGGAGTGGGTTACTTCTACTGTTTCAAACATGACCACAGGGCAAAATGATCTCTACCATTAGCACAATGAGATGTTTATATGGGGTAGTAGGTATAGGAAGCCAGTGGCAAGGTGTTGGAGGCAAGATTTTATGCTAAATGGACTGCCCTGCACCTCCTAAAATCAGTGGAAGATGAGACACAAGACACTGTCAACAGTCACTTTACCACTGTTGATGAAAATTTCAACTGCCTATCCCATCAGCTTCTGTGCATGGAATAGAAAGGGGAGTCATCCTTTTTTTCACCTCAGGCAGCAAAATATTTATTTATTTACGTTATATATACCCTGCCCTTCAGCCCTAATGGCTCTCAGAGTGGCTTACAATTATTATTTTTAATAATAATTTAACATGGCTTTCCTGATCTGCCAGGGTAGTTGGTATTTACTGACATTGCTGCCTAGTCTTAGAATCTTCAGTTTTGCTTCATCTACTCTCCCTCCTTTCTTAAATTGGGTTCCCCATGGCCCATGTTTGAAAATGTAAGAATGCATGATAGCTTAACAGTTAAGGCATAAATAAATTCTTGATTAAAAACAAATACAGATCCTTGCTGAAAAACATAATAAATCCCTTGTTATATTGGGTTAAAGTTCTCCAAACCTAATCTTTTTTGCAAGAATTCTAGCAACCAGCATACCCTTGGTGGCCCACCAAAAATTGGCCAGTGTCCCACCAGTCAACCATGAGCTACATTCTCCTCACCCCTAGCCTAAAGAACGTCCAACTTCAGCCAATGATGGGAAGCCTTTTGTGGCTTCTGAAAGTACCCTGAATCTCACAATGGAAATAACACAGTATCATCCCTTTCTGGTCCTTTTGCTAATTTTTTACAGCTGTTGATTTATTTCAAACAGCTGGCTGCAGACCAGTTCCACAGTTCTCCTTCTAATTTCCATAACATCTCATCATTCCCAAAGATGTCCTCATATAACCTCATCCACATATGTTTTCTGTGCTGGAACTGGACCCCACATAATTGCAGTGGAGTGTAACACAGCAGTGTCCCTTTAAATAGTATATGAGTGCTCTAACGTGTCTCATTTTGCTGACAATTCAAAAGAACAAGTGCAAACCTTTGACAGATGACCATGCGTAAACTGTGGCTGTACCTATCACAATATTTACACCTTAATCAAGCATGAGAGCTTCATGAGCAGAAGCCGATTTCAACATACAGATTCCCCGTATGGATTGAAATTCATTTGCAAATCAAATATAGATGTGTGTGTCTGGATGCAAGAAACACAGTACAGTTTTTGCCTGTATTTCACAAGCTGGGTGGGGATGTGTTTTCCCAAAGCATCATACAATACTAATAGGTACAGAGGGATGGATCAGTCTATGATCCAAGTCATTTCAGGATGTTTTTATTCTTAGCTGTCCTTAATCCCACTTCCTCATTGATATGTGATCTTTCTTTTACACAATTTAAATTAGGAGCAAAATTTGCATGTAGTTAGCTGTTATGTACTGAAATGAGTCATTTTAATGCCTCAAAGTCTCTGGGGATTGCTACAGAATCCACAAATACATATACAATGTAAGTATTCTATGAAATCATTTACAAAGCAGTAAAAAAATGTCCCCATACTGCAACCATTTGTCATGTACTTTCCCCCCTACATTTGTTTGTTTTATCTAAATCTACACATTTCTAACAATTTTACAATGTTAAATGCTAATGTTAAAGTGCTTTTTGTTTTTTAAAAAGATATGAACTGTCCTGCAAAATTCAGCAAAATTGAGAAAAATGACGAATCATAGAATCATAAAGTTGGAAAGGCCTCATGGGCCATCAACCTCTTGCTGGTAAAAGGTAAAGGTAAAAGTTTCCCCTTTAACATGGTTGTCAAGTCATGTCCGGCTATAACGGGCGGAGTGCATCTCTGTTACTAAGCCGAAGAACTAGCATTGTTAAAGCCAATTCTGTGATCATGTGGCCAGCATGACTGCACAGAAAGCTGTTGACTTCCCACCAAAGTGGTATGTACCTATTTTATCTACTTGACTTTTACATGCTTTTAAACTTCTAAGTTGGCCAAAACTGTAACTAGTGATGGGAGCTCACTCTGTCATGTGGCACCTTGAACTGCCAACCTGTTAATCTTGCAATTGTCAGAGTCAGCGTCTTTACCACTGAGTTACCATGCCCCCTCAATGCAGGATTTCCAGCTAAAACATCCCCAGCAGATAGCTGTATAGAGGTGATCCTGATATCAAAAACAAGCAGAACAACAGAGACAATGGCATGGTACAGACCGCCCCTTTTCTGCTGGATTGGGGCCAGGGCAGCCTCACCAGCAGCCCTGTGGCCCCAATCTGCCATTTTTACAGGCCATGGAGAAGCAGCAATATGCTGCTTCTCTGTGGTGCGGAAAAGGGCTGTCTTTGGGGCTTCATGCCTTTGGACAACCCGGGAGCCATGAGGAGAAAGGGGCGGTCCTCGATCATTCCCGCAGCCGTGTTGTTGCCACTGGAACGATCCGCTCCCAAAAAGGAGCTCCATGCCACTGGAAAGGTGCAGTAAATGCCCTCAAGTGGTGCAGAGATGACACACGCGCGACATATGAGTGGGGCCGCGCAATTATGGCGGCCCCCACATGTACAGTACTGGGGTTAGGGAACGTGCTAACCCTAGTATTGGTGCGAGTACACCGCTTTATGGCAGTCTGTACCATGCCATTGTGTCTCCAACATAACTCTGTAAGGAAGACATCAAAGTGGTGTGATGATAAGATGGATGAGGGAAACATGGCTTTGCTCACTCAAAGTTCTATCATGCAGTAAGCATTTCTCTAATCAGAAAGGCTACCATTCTAAACCTCTTCCACAGACGGTTTATTCACTAAGTTGGTACCATAAAATGAATACTTGCAGAACAGGACGTAAGAAGTCTATAGGAATAAATGGGCTGGAAAATTGCATTTTACGTAATACCTACAAACATCTTCAAACATTCAGAAAAAACACAGAATCTCTTTTTTTTAATAAAAGATTTTATTTTCCATTAAATAATCATACAATTGAGAAACAGAAATTGTATAATAATTATAACAAAAGACAAATGTATCTACCACATATAAACTAACAAATCTAACAAACATTCTACAATATAAAACAGTTAGCAAACAAAACTTCCTTTCCTTTACTAGGACTATTCATTTTATTTCCAGATATACTAGATACCTTCAACCTTCTGTATCATTCTTTTCATCAAAAATTCTCGTCATTCATATCATTCTCATCATTCATTCTCAGTTTCTTTTTATTAATCATTTTATAAGACCCCTTTAACAAATATGAACTTATTCTCTTTATTTCTACTGTTGTCATACCATATTACAACTTCTGGAACTTTCTAATTCCTTTATTCTCTAATAAAGTTTAATCTATCTTCTTACCAGGAGCATAGAGTTTATTCTTCAAATGCTATTACACCATTTCTTCCTTTTTCAATTGTTAAGTAATTAATCACTGGGAGCCATACATTTTTATATTGATCAATACAGTGGACCTTGTAATACGCTGGGCTTTGGTTCCAAGATCTCCCATATATAACAAAATCCGTGTATGCTCAAGTCCCATTAAATATAATGACATAGCAAAATGGTGTCCCTTATAAAAAAAATGGAAAATAAAGGTTTGATATTTGAAATTTATGCTTTTTTGGAACATTTTCAAACCGTGTATGCTTGAATCCATGTATAAAGACTCTGTGTATAAGAAGGGCCGACTGTATTCTTATCTCTTAATAAACAAGTCAATTTATCTAATTCCATTATCTCATACATTTTCAGTAACAATTTTGTAATGTTAACTTTTCATTACCTTTCCATTTTTTAGCTATTACAGATCTTGCTGTGGTAGTTAAATAAAATATAATTTTTCCATGTTTTTCTTCTAAGTCATCTTTCAACATTCCTAACAGGTATAGTTTGGGTTCCATAGTTATCTTTATGTTCAATATTTTTTCCAATTCATTGTGTATTTTAATCCAAAATTTTTTAGTTCGGGGACATTCCCTCCACATGTGCATCATGGTTCTTATGTTTTTATGAATGCTGGAATTGTCATAAAAACAGAAAATCTCTTTCACACAAGAAATTATAGCACTTTAATGCCACTTTGATTGTTATGGCTACATCCTGTAGAATCCTGGGATTTGTAGTTTGACGAGGCATTAGAACTCTCTGGCACAAAATACTAAATATCACTTTCTATATTGCAAATTCCAGGATTCCATAGTATGGAACCATGGCAATTAAAATGGAATCATAAGTGTTATAATTTTGTGGTCTGAGGACCAAAGCACTAGTCACAATTGGGCTGGGACCACAGCGACTGCACAGCCTGCTCCTGAAGTGGGCCGCGGCCACTGCAGTCCCAATCCAACCACCAGCAAGACCAGATTGTATTCTCTCCTTTTTGGGCCAGCTTTTCCCTACTTAGCATGGCCTCGGAGCAGCTTCCGGCCATTTTGGGGGCATGTGTCATGTAAACGCCACACTTCCCAAAATGGTTAGAAGCCACCTTATATACCCCATGTGTTTCTGGCCTGAATGAGGCCTAATATACAAAGCTATTTCTGAAATATACAGTGCTGTACAAATGAAAAATTGGGATCTCAAATCTAAACTGAACAGTCTGAGCATGGGGGAAAACAATATCTGACAAACTGCTTGCAACCACTTATCAAATTTTACACTCCTATAATTCATCAGTTTCTTAACCATCTTACTTTAATCAACAAGCTTCAAACTGATCCTTCTTACTTTGCAGAATTCTTTTCCATTCCATTTAATTTTTTCCTTTTTTTAGTATAAGCTGTCAGTGCTACTTACTGTAACATATACTGTAGTAGTTAGAATAGGAGAGAAGATATGAGAAGCAAATACAATGAAATGTTCTATTTTTTTATTATAGTGTGGATTCTTGTGAAAGTATGGCAAACTTTCATAGCATTGTTCTATCTGTTAGAACAAAATTCTATGTTTCAGCAACTGCAGTCTTAAACCTATATCATATTTCTGGCAAGTTTCAGCTGCACCACTGGTGATGTCCCGTTCCATAGATCTTATTTTAAAATTTTGCAACTTTGGCTTGCAGTAGCAATGAGAACAAACTGTTGGTGTCACTATGGCGTGTTCCCGACAGGCCCTATTGGGCGCTGTCGTTACATGCGAGGGGCGGCGCTTCCTGACGCGCCTTGCCCCTTGCACATAATGAGGGCATCAAAATGGCAGCACCCTATACAGATGGGTGTCGCCATTTTGACGTGACGGACGCCTAGCATCCGCACGTCTCTGCACCCTTGTGATGCCGCAAGGGCGCCATTGGTCCCTTGCAATGTCACAACGGCGCTGCAAGAAGAAGTTGCTTTTTGCGGCTTCTTTTTGCTGCGTGGAGGAGCCACGCGGTGCCACGAGGAGCCACGTGCAGCAAACAGACCTCTTGGGCGGTCTGTAAAGCACCTCTGTAGAGTTTAGTTCTGGGGAATCCAAGTTCACAATGTACCTTAACAGTCTGCAGAAGATGGACTTGAGGATTCCACTTATGTATTAAGCCTGCAAAATAAACTCCCACCAAAATTCAAATATTTTAGTTCATAGCTGGCTTAAGGATTCTGACAAAAGGGTTGGGTAAAAGAGTTGGGAAAGATGAGCTGAGGTTTTTATTGCTGTTATGGGTGTGTGATCCTCAAGGAAAGAAAAATGAAAGTGTGGGGAAATGTTCCAAGATCCTTTAGGGCTGTCAACGTCACATATTTAGTAGCCAGTGTCACATATTTAAACATACTCGCCTTACTTTAAACCGCCCTGGCCCCCTGCAAAAGTATTTCAGATTCAGGTTGCCCAAAACCAACATACCAACTTTCTTGTTTATTCTAGCTTCCACCAGACTATAAACAGAGCAACTTCTTCCTGAATTAAAAATAATTAGAACTGATTTAATTAATTAATTAGTTACATTTAATTAATTGTGTAATTAATTAATTAAAACAGTTGTAATCATTCTGTTCATCTTCAAAATTGTGCAGTTTTTGAAGACTTTTTTGCTTTTGAAATTACAGACGGAAATGAGCTGATAAAAGAATCCATGGTGCGGTACAGACCACACAAAAGCACCATGATGGTGCTGATTTTAGGGTTAGGGATTGCACTGCAACTGCAAGGTCCCTAACCGTAATACATGCCAGCGGTGCAATAATGGCGGTGTCCCATGTACACAGGCAACTCCATTATGACATAACAGACACATAGCGTCCACATGTTGCACCGTGCTAGTTACGTCATGAGTTTACCCCATAATACATATGGACATTATGTACTGCGTCCATGATAAGGTTGGACCAAAGTTTTGGGCATAATGTCTATATGGATTATGTGCGAAATTATGATCAAAAGTTATAAAATTTATTCTGTTTACTGATTAAAAAGATAATGCACATGAGATGAGGTACGGATGGTATCTAACACCAAATAAGCTGTTGAAATTGTTCAGAATGTTTCAAACCAATGTTGGGGATGTCAAGATAAAGTGGATTCCTTTTGTCATATGGGATGGGCATGAAAGAAGGTCAAAAGTCACTGTCTAAGATTTATATGTTAATTCCCCCCCCTCTCCAAAAAAATAAAATAAAAAATCTAAAGGTAGATATTGTAGTCACTAGAAATATTTTTGTTAGGTATTATGTAGAAAGAAATGGAAAGTAAATGTGGATTACCTCTTCAGTATATATCCAATATATACAGTATATTCAATATATTCAATTTATATTCAATATAATATGAATTTTGAGTCCTGTGCAAGGACAAAGACAACATATAAAATAAACAATTTTATAAATAAATTTTATTTTATAAATAAAACAAATATTTTTTGTGCGGCGAAGCCTACATATTCTTAAGGCACCAGATCCCATCCGATCTTGGAAGCTAGACAGTGCAACCCTAGTTAGTACTTAGATGCGAAACCACCAAGGAATATTAGGTGCTGTAGGCTATATTTCAGAGGAAGGACCTGACAAAACAACCTCTGAGTATTCCTTGCCTAAGAAAAGCCCATGAAATTCATTGGGTCACCATAAGTCAACAGGTGACTTGAAGGTGTACACAGACATGCACACACACACTCCAAGCTACAGTACTAATCCACTATAGAAATGTTATTGGTTAGGCAGGCAAAATCTGTATTTGCTAATGTTAAAAAATCATTTGCTAGCACAAGAAACATGGTGGGAAGCATTGTTACAAATGTCCAATTCTGTTTCACAGGGGCCTGAGCTTAGAGGAAATGGGAATAATAAAACAGAAGGTCTTTCCAGGCATAGCCAGGTCATATATGATTAGGCAAAGTCCAGTTGAGATGAACCTCTGTGGTGAACCTTGGTCACCTCCTAGTCAGCTCTTTCCTGCTCAGCTCTGGAAAAATATTGTCTCAGCAGAGAAATGAGCCTGGCTGAAAATTTGGGGCAGTACAGACCACTCCTTTCATGGCAGTCTGTAGGCGCCCGTTTTTGGTCCACAGCATTGCTGTAGCAACCAACCTGCCCAGCAATACTGCAGACCAAAAAAGGAGCTGCCTAGAGCAGCTCCTTTTTGGGACATCGTAAGGGCTGCATTGCAGCCCTTATGACGTCTCTTCCTTTGCATGACATGTGGGAGCTGTGATGCCCACACGTCATGCACACCCCCTCGTGTGGTTGGGGTGGCACTGTAATGGTGCTGCCCACACATAGTAGGGCTTGGGACTGTGCAATTGGTGCACGGTCCCGAGCCCTACTATTGCCACCAGGATGTCACGTTCTGGTGGTGTGTACCGGGCCTATGTTTAGGTGTCAAGACCTTGTATTCTGAGGCACCATCTCCGGGGGTGAAACAGATGGGCAAAATACAGTGGTTTCCAGTGTCTTTACAGGCACAGCATTTAGATAATGCCCATCACAAAAGTGGCTGGAAACTGAACCAAAGTCACACTCCAGGGCTAGAAGCCAGAGCAAAAAGAAGCTAGGATAGTCTGACTCAAGACAGAAAATGCACATCTTCGCACCTACATATAAACACCCTAATCCAAGTGCAGGGCTGCAGGAAACCAAAGAAATGAAAGTGTGACAACTCCAATGGCTGTAATTACAACATAAAGAAACCAGACGGTCCAATGGGGGGCATGGAGTGAAGAGGGGTGAAAATTTCCATGTACTTGTTTTATGCAGATAACAGTATTTTCTGCATGGGAAACAACATTTTCTACACAGCAAATAATAATAAAATATTAATCATAAAATACTGTTTCCTTTCCAAAAACTAGCCATGTGCAAATATGGCAGAGAATATGTTCTAAATTGCAAATAGTCTTCAAAACCATGCAATTTTTGAGGGATTTCTTTAACCTAGAAGAAAATTGCTTAAATTACATGTTGCTTCATTTGAGAATGAAATTACAACTGTCTATTCAAGAATCATGGCATATGCATAGAAGATCTTCAGAAAGAATGCGGCATATAAAGATCACATTTGAATAACTAATCTGTAGCAATGCCAATAATACTCAGATAATAAGATATTTGGATAAATGAATGTACCCATCCTGTATTGAGCTTCTTTACTGCCCCTCTGCATTCACAGTATGAATGTGAATATTTAGCAACTAATCCTCTTAAATGGCTTGAAGACATCAGATTCTGTCAGATCTTGGAAGCTAAGCAAGGTCAAGCCTGGTGAATACTTGGAGAGGAGATTGTCAGGGAATATCAGGTTAAACTGAGAGGAAGGCAATGGCTAAGATCTTTCAAATAAATCGTGTACAAACATCCCTATGGGGGCAGTACAGATTGTCCTGAAACGGTGGTCTGCAGTCGCCCGTTTTAACTGTGGAAGGATGCGTAGCTGCCAAACTGCACAGCTTCCATGTTCTTTTTGTGGTTCATTGCATATGCTATAAATGTGTGGTGGTGGTATCATCTTGGCGGTGTCCATGTGGAGAGGATGCTGCCATGATGACGACGCCCATACAGACTAGGGTTCCAGAGCATGCAGTTGCTGTGCACTCTGGAACCCTAGTTTTGGCACCGGCATGCCAGTTTTGGAGGTGTGTCTCGGGCCTTTGTTAGAAACATGATAAGTTGGAATTGATTGGAAAGCACATAACAACAAATCTAGAAACGAAGGAAACTGGAGAAGGTTCAGACCATAAAAAGAGAGATGAGCTAAATAAAAGAATCCAGTTGATCCATCTTAAATTAAAATAAGTATTTGGAAATTATCTTATCACTTGCACTAGCTCTTTCTTTTTGTATATTCTTCTATTATATTTGCAGTTTTTATTGCTTGTCTTAAGCTTTCTGACACTTTGAAAACTGTGAAAATATTTAAAATAGTTTCCTATATCCTGTGCCACTCCTAATACTATTCCATGTCTGTGTCAGACACTAATTGAGACCATCTTATTTTATGTTACATTTAGAAGCACAGACATCTATTTTAAAAATTCAGTCCTTTATTACTATTTCTATTATATTGGCAAAGAATGCCTTTTTTTTTCCTTTTGAGTGGGAATATGTAGCTTTTTTTTAGCAAAGCACTGAATAAGACCAGTTCAAATTTAGCATGAAGTAACAGACATTTGCTTTATTTGCATGACCTACAAACATCCCTTTAAGATTTATTGTAATTATAACTCAGTCTTCTATAATATTTTTGGTAAATATTATCATTGGAGCAAACATGAAGATATACCTCCCCCAATAAAACTGGCACCCTGAACCTAACCACATTTATTTGAAAAGAAATCCTATTTAATGTCATCAAAACATTCTCAAGATGATTGTATTGTATCAGTCATTACACTTGTGTTGCTTGGTGCTTAGGCACCCAATTTATGCACTAACAGACACTACCATTGATTTTAATGGGATTTTGTGTAGTCAGATCTTAGGATGTGGTATAGGTGACTGGACGAGGGGGCTAACATGAAGTCATCTAGACAGTATAGTCATTTAGGTATATTTCATCACTAAAAAGCTTGAGAAATAACATGTCTATTAAAGTCTGAGGTTGCACTTAAAATGTTGATTTATTTATTTATTCCACAGCCTGGAAGCAGCCACATAGAAGGCTTTTTTCCATGTCCTCACCAATCTCACCTGCGAAGGTGATGGGACTGAGACAAAGTCTGAGACTGGGACTGAGACAGCCATGCCATGTAGGGCAAAATAACTAGCACTTTGAATTCTGCCTGGAAAGAGATTGGTAATCAGTGGAGCTGTTTCAAGAGAGGAATCACGTAATACTTGTAACCATTCTCGGTCAACTTCTTGGCTATAGTATTTTGGACCCACTGAAGTTTCCAAACAGTTTCCAAAGACAGCTCCACACAAAGTGTATTACAGTAGTCCAAATGGGATGTAATCAAGATATGTATTACCATAGATTTTGAGATATGACTTGTCAAAGAATGGGCTGAATACTATATTTTCTGGCATATAAGACTACTTTTTAACCCAGGAAAATCTCAAAAGTTGGGGGGCATCTTATACGCCAGGTGTTGTCTTATAGGGCAGGTTCTGAAACTTCTGAGCCGGACTGGAGAATCTGCGGTCGCCGCAGGTGGTGGGGGAGCTCAAAATGTCCGCGGCCGCATCCCCTCCAAATGTGATGATCGTATGAAAGCAGCTACCACTTTGATAGTCTTGGAGACAGGGAGGGCTGGGCAGGCAGGGAGAGCTGACCAATCCAAGCAGGCTTTGTATACAACAAGGTTTCTTGCTAAGTGCTAGCATGTCATTTGAATTAAAATTACCATATTGAAATCAAATCCATTGTTTTTTTAATTTTTATTTGGTGTGCGTTGGAAGAGCAAACGGTGATTATATCCCAAACTCTATATTTTAACTGGAAAATTTGGAGGTCGTCTTATACGTCCAGTCGTCTTATACGCCGGAAAATACGGTAATTACAAACATTTATATTCTGTCCTATATCCAAGGTTCTCAGGGTTGTCTTCAATATAGTGAATCTGAACATTTAAAAACAATTTTAAACAATAAGAATAATTTAAAGGTGACAAGCCAATTACATCATTTAATCCCTAAAACAGAACAGATTAAAAGCAGTTTAAAAATTCAAAAATTCTTCACATGTGAAAATATGGGCAAGATCAATCATGCCCCTAAAATATTTAGTAAAAACCCAACAATTTCGAGAAAGGACCCCAGAGGATGACATTTCCCAGTGCCCCCATCAGCAATGCCTCTGAGTTTGAGGGTGAGTATGGGAGTGTGTGGGTGGCATTGTCAGATGCAAGTATGATAGTGGAGCTCTGTCCTCATAGGTAATATCTGATTATACAAGAACTCAGCCATTCTGTGTGTGTGTGCGCACACATATTTTAAAAGAGCAGTGATATGATCAGCAAACTTGCAAGAGGTGAGCTGCCAACGCATAAACAGGCACTGCAGCATGGCATAGCATAGTCATGCATTTTTCTCGTATCTGCATTCACAAGCTTTGCTTTTTAGGATTACATTCCATGACCCTTAGAAACCTATACAGAATAGCAGAAAATCCTGGACATTCAAAAACTGACAGTACTAATGCAAAGGAGTATTATATCTAAGCTTCATACTGTAAAAGAAGTCTTATCAACTCCAACATAAGTTTTATTTGAGGAGAAAATCTTTTTTCTACAAGAAAAATACTAAAAGTGAGAGAAAGGAAATGTAGGAATACAACATAACCATTCCTATGAAAAGTATCATGCGAGATTATTTCTGGCTTCACCAGCTTTGTCATAATTTTGACAGCATCTCCATGTCTTGTCAGAAAAGTGCTCCCCATTTTCTAGAACAATCTCTCTATACCAGCTCTCTTACAGGTGCATTAAAATACAACTCCCATCATCTCCAGCCAGCATGGCTAACAGCCACATTGCTAGGCCTATTGCAATGGTGGGCATATCCTGGGATGCACTTGACCCATGTAACCCCTGCATGCAGCCCCTAAATCTTCAAAAAAGCCCCCCCAAGCTGCCAGAACCCCCCTTTAATTTCAGAGCCACTTTTTGGGGTAATATTTTGTTCCAAAACTGGCCAAAAGCCACCACAACTATGTGAATATGCAATGATATGCTTCTCCTGACCTCCTAGAACTCCCAAACATCATAAATATGCCATCACATTAGTCAAAATGGTGGCTTAAAGCACCATTGCACCATTCTGGCTACACTAAAATGCACCAGCATGGCTGCCAGATAGGTGCAACTGGGGAAGGGGAGATAGCTCAACACAATTGTCCACCAGATCTATGGGAATTATAGTCCAACACACATGGAAGTTGTCAGGTGCTTGGAAAGTAGTTCCTCTGTACTCTTCAGTGGTTGATGGTTCTCTGTTAATTAGCCACCATTAATCCAAAGAAAGCCAGTGTGGTGGTTTGATCATTAGACTATGACTCTAGAAACCAGGGCTCATATCCCTGCTTGGCCATGGAAACCCACTGGGTAGCCTTGGGCAAATCACACTCTCTCAGCCTCAGAGGAAGACAGAGGTACCCTCCTGAACAAATCTTGCCAAAAAACAAACAAACAAACTCTGATTAGTTCACCTTAGAGTTGCCATAAGTCAGAAACAACTTAAAGGCATACAACAACAAATCAAAATCACAGTCCCAGGCATTCACTGTGAGCCGACGACATAAAATCCAGGGATTTTTTGCTTTTATATAAATATAAATACTGATCAGATCCCTGGATTTCTAGTTCAGTGTCTGAACATTTGATGGTGCGATAGTTCCTCTGGTGTCTTTGTTTATATAAAATAGGTTTTGATCTTATCTCTTAAGATTCCACCCAAGACACCATCCACCTTAAGTATCCAAGAGTGTGCATGTGTCCATATGTGTGTGCACATTTATCCAAAAAATTAGCTGCTTAGCAGAAAATTAGCTCCTATCAGAAGACATTTTTTTTCTGGATAGATACCCATGCCCCAAGTAAAATTAAAGCTTTTAAATGCAACGTTCATACCACTATATCCTGGTGAACTTATTCTTTTAATCAGATCTGTATAATGAAGTCTTTGGCTCCTGGATCAAAATAAGCATGACCTTCTAAACTGGCACATGTTTGACTTAAATTGAATTAGGCCAGTGCCAGATGAGCATTTAAGGATTTAGCTTTAGGTGCTTTGGCAAACTTTAAGCATAGGCTAAACTATTTAGCACATGCATTTTCCTTGTGAAATTGGTGAATGTGTTTTAAACAAAAAATATATTCATTTTTAAACATCAGCAAAGCCAAACGTGGGTGTTTGTTCATCCCACATTTCACCCTAAATGTTATAACAATTAGTCTTTATCAGGCACCAACCTGATTTTGCAACATTTCATTAGTTGGCATTAAACAAAGTTGGCAAGAAGGGAGACCCAAACGCCATGTCTCCTGGGGGAGAATCTGTTATCAGTAGGAATAGAGTAGCTGCTACATTGATTTAGTTCATTCCATTCAGTCCCTGCTCAGTTCCTTAATCTTGCAAAATCTACAAAGAACTTCTGTCCACAGAAACCCTAGATCCTTCACTGGGCTGTGCACAAATCTGAAAATAATCAGACAGATTTATCACACTCTTTTACTGTAATCATTGCCATTCCTGAACAGAAACAAGTAGATTTTAGGGAGAAATGTTATAACCTGGCATTTCCCATGAAGTAGTTTTTATGATCAGTCTCAATGAATCTGGCTTGATACAGGTCATATCTAGTGGACACATTATAAAATCATAGATTACTGCAGTGGAGGGGAAACTATGACCTTCCAAATGGTCTTGGGCTCCAGTTCTCATCAGCCCCAACTAGCATGGCCAATGTGTCAGAGATGATAGGAGCTAGAATCCACCAAGCTGTGAATGACCACATATTCTTCACCTCTAGGTTTCTGGAAGTCAAGTCTTATTCCATATAAAAGAAATGACAATTTACATATCATATTTGGATCCTTTCACTGACTTCTTAAAACATTAGTTTATTGAAGTAAAGAGAGAATTGAAAAATGTTTATATTCACCTTTTTGCTGTGGCAGTGATGATTGTTAATAATATATGGGGGACGAGAATACCTTATTAATATCATCATACTTATTAATGATTTAAAAACATTTATATGGATAGGTAAAAGAATGTCAGACAGGTTTGACAATGATAATACATTTATTGAAAACTAAGTATTTTAAAAATACACTTGAACATGAAGACACAGGATTTGACAGAACTATTTTTGTCTGAGGCTCCATTTAATACATATTTTGTTATTGGTTTTTTCCAGAAGGGGGGAAAGTCTTAAAGCATTAAGAATTTCAAGTTCTTTTTTTCCTTGATTTTACTTGCACATTCCTAGGTTTGCATCCAAATTCTTTCTTGAAATATCCCAAGTCTGCCACACTTTCCTCTTCTTTGTGTTCTTCCTCCTTTATCATGCAGATCACATGCCACATCTAGACTCATGCATCATTTCAGAAACTGATTTTCACTAATCCTTATATATTATTCAGGAGTTGTTGTCAAAGTGCTACAGTGGTTTAAAAATACTACACTAGTTTAACATCAAGATTACTTTATTTTGGTGCAGACATTCCTCTTTTCCTCACTGTTGCATCTGTATTCTGGAAATAATTGTTGTTTTTACTGGTGATAGCCAGTTTAGCTAGTTTTGGGATAATGCACACAACCAAGTAGAGATATATTTCACTTTGGAAAATAAGGGGTTAATTTAAACTGACCTGAGAAGTAGGAAGTAGGAATAAAAATAGCTTGGTAATGCCAGGAATTTCCAGGAAATACTTCGTGATGGAGAAAATATTCTGTGGATCTCCAAAATAAAATAAAACCAGCTTCTACAAAAAGAAAACCAGGGTTGGGTACATTGATTTTTTGCCGGAATAAATTACATTCATTTAAGGTTCCTTATTGGTTCTTGGTTTTGTTGAGTTTAAACTATAATTTAAATTAAATTATAAGTTCAAATTATATATCTGCCTATATATTAGTTCAGGTTGTCATTGTTCTTTTCCAAAAATCCAGTTTGGGATCACTTATATAAAAATATGTAGTATCTGAATTTTCCAAGTTCTCACAGCTGGTTTCTTATTCACCTGCCTTTCAGCCACAGCTGTGAAGGTCGAAGAATGAAAAATTGTATTAGCACAACAATGATGATCAATGAACATATCAAGATCTTTTTTAAAATTTTGAAAATTTTGTCACTTGTCAAGTGATGTTTTCCATCCCCAGTCTTCCAAACACATTTGAATATTCATTCGAGACTCAAAAATACTTTTTCACCTTAACTAATAAAGACTGGTTGCCTTAGGCTAGGTTCATAGCTCCTTCTGCCCCTACAAAAGCAGTACTATGTAGTCAGGGGAGTAAAAAGATGGTTAAGAATATTTGAAGTAAAAGCTCCATTCAGTTCTTCCTTCAATCTGCTTATGTAACTTAAATATTTTTAGTGCCCAGGACTTCAAAGCTGTGAAAGTGTTGTTTTTCTGACTGACAAACAGAACACTTCAGAAAAGCAATTAAATATTTTTCTAAGAAATTGAGAAATTCATGCAATTCCGAGTGGAACTGTATATTGCCGTCAGTATTTTGGGACTTGTACTGAGAGGCCTGAATGATTCATTGTGCCTCTGTTTTCTGCTCACCAGTAGCTACAAAGTGAGGTGTAATGACAGAAAGTAGCAGCCAACAAAACAGAAGCAGTTCTCAGTCTGAAACACACCTACCACCAAGCCATGGGAAGGATACATTCCTTCATCTGATTTATTGGTCACATTAAACTGAAAGGACTGCCAAACACTATCCCTATTTAGCTTTCTAATGGTTTTCTATCTAGGTTTGGATCTTCATCATGGAATTTCTGCCTGGGAGTTGCACAATGGAAAAAGGAGGTGGAAGTATGCTGGAATGGAGACAATTTTATGAAGCTGAGGCTAGGAGATCTCTGAAATTAACAGGGGGAAACTGTCTGAAAATTAGAAAACTGGATGCAAAAGTACTTTGCTTCTTTCTTTACTGTCACCATGTACCAAGTCATTAATATGTGTAGAAGTCATGCTTTTCCATATCATATGAATTATGGACTTTGCCATAGAAGGCTCCTGATAGGAACATTATAATGATGTGTAATTTAAATGTTTCAGATAAAGGACACTGCTACAATTGCTTCTTCATAGTGGTGCCACAGCATGGCCCAGCAATAATCATGTAAACAATCATCATCAACAACTACCTGGAGACAGCAAAACCTTGCAAATATTCAGCTGGTCATCTTTTGGAAACTGGTTGCTGAACTAGCTGCTCCTTTGGAATTAAGTTTCAGAATTCTTATTTTCTTATGTTCCACTGCCATACTAGTGTAAAACTCACTGCACAGTACATCTGTATTGTGCAACAGTTCCATGCCAGCATTGGGTATTAATGGCAACATGTGATGCTACATCAATACTGTCTATGCAGTAAATGTAATCTGGTCATCTTGGAATTCTTCAGGTGAGCTACATGACTCACTAGGGCTGCATCAGCATTACCGAAATAACCCAGTCTGATGCCACTTTAACTGCCTTGGCTCAATGCTATAAAATTATGAGAATTGTAGTTTTGTGAGGCATTTCACCTTCTTTGTGAGAGAGATCAGGTGCCACAACAAATTACAATTCCCAGAATTCCATAGGCTGGAACCATGGCAGTTAAAGTGATGTCAAACTGCCTAGGAGCATCAATTTGCCAATGAAGAGAGGACAGGCACTATGCTCCAAGCATGTTTCTGTTCCCCAGAAGGACACATGGTTTTCCCAGGCTCTGGTATGGAGTGAGAAGGCAACCAACCAGAGTTAGTCTGGTCAGCTGGCAGGGGTAGGGAGCAGGAGCGAGTAAGCGCATCACACATGTCTTATCCTGGTTCATATAAGTAATTTCCACACCAGGTCAACAGTCTTGGATTGTTGTGGGAGTAACTTGAAGGAGGAGAAGACAAGGGGCAGAGAGGACAACAGGGCTGAGAGGAATGCAGGGGCTACAATTCAGGCAGTGACAAATAAGGGGGATGAAAGAGCACCTGAAGTGACAGAAGCAGTTCACAAAGTTATGAAAGCAACTGTAGTGTAAACCGTGATGGTGCCCAAAGTAACAGTGCCTAAAAGTGTCACTGGCACCTGATGATAATGAACTTACAAACTTCAACAAGAGGCCCAGTGGATGACACCAAAGGACCATGCAGTTTTCAACAGCAGTTAGCCGAAGACATCTGAAATATTAGACCTAAACCAGGGGTAGGCAACCCTTTTGAGCTGGGGGCCGGGTTGCTGTCCCTCAGACAACTGGGGGGCCGAAGCCAAAAAATAAATAATTAAATAATTTAAAAAATTAAATAATTAAATAAACCAGGACAAATGTAGGACAAAATTTTCAGATGGAGGGCACTTTTTAAATAAAAAAATGGAGGACACACGAAAAAATTTGCTGATTTTTAAAAAAAGTTAAGATAAATGCATGTTTCTGAGGCTTCTATAGACAATTGCCCCACCATACCCCTCGCATGAGACGCCAAAGGCCCCGGCGGCAATCGGCGGCAGGACCAGGCTGGGGCCAGTCCCAAGGCCTCGCCGGGCCGCATCCGGCCCGCGGGCCGCAGGTTGCCTACCCCTGACCTAAACCATTGCTCTTCACATTCACTACCATGCAAGATCATGCAATCTCTGAACTTGAGTATGGGGTTAGGTTATTAGACCTTGGTAACCTGCAACAAAATGTTGACATTCTTCACTTCAGAATTCCAGCCACTCAATAAGATATAGGAGATCACTACACTACACTCATATAGTGGTGCTATTCCACGTTTACTGCTCAGGCATTCTGGGGGTTTGTCGTTCAGTGATGCCTAAGAGCTCTCTGTCTGAGGGGGTATTCCCACTTGGCAGATAAAACAGATTATATTGCCGCGATTCTGATTCGGATTATGTTCCGAGAATAATTCGAATTTTTTCCATCGTTTCCATTACCAAAAGGGGCAAATTACCTCAATTCATTTAGTCCCTGTTTTTGTTCCCATTTATTTTAAATCACTTTATTTTAAAGCGGATTAACTTGCTCCCCGTTCCCATTTGTGTCCACATGCTGTCAATCAAGCGCGTAGGCTTCAGACGTCACAAGTCTAGGTTTTTTTTTTTTTTTTTTAGGGTCGCCAATGAAAATTGGCTGCATCCAAGGCTCTTCTGTTGTGTCTCCCCAGACTATAAGGAGGCTTGGCTTCATTGGGGAGAGAATCTTTGGGGAAGAGGGAAGATAAGGCTCGATCCCCCCCTCCAGATTCCTGGGCGTCCAGGCTCTCCATTCCCCAAAATCACTTTGCCTCCCCCATTGCTGTCTGGAGGGCGATCAAGCAGGGAAAGCCCATCCCATAGTTCCTCTGGAAGGAGCCTCCTTTCCCCAAAATCCCTTTGCCTCCCCCATTGCTCCCTGGGCTGTCTGTGGGGTGATCAAGCAGAGATGTCCTGCAAAGCCCATCCCATAGTTCCTCTGGAAGGAGCCTCCATTCCCCAAAATCCCTTTGCCTCCCCCATTGCTCCCTGGGCTGTCTGGAGGGCAATCAAGCAGGGATGTCCTGCAAAGCCCATCCCATAGTTCCTATGGAAGGAGCCTCTTTTTCCCAAAATCTCTTTGCCTCCTCCATTGCTCCCTGGGCTGTCTGAGGGGTGATCAAGCAGGCATGTACTGCAAAGCCCATCTGCTGCTCAGGCGCTCAGGCAGAGGTGAAAAAAGAAAAAAGGATAGTTAAAAATGGTGTTCAATGGCTCTCCTCACACATCGGTCTATGAATGAGGAGCAGAGGGGAGGTTGCAATCCACCGGGGGAAAGGCTAGGGAATGGAAGAAAATGGCACTGGCGATGCAGAAAGAGAACAAAAGGGTGACACCCCCAGGCCAGCCCCTTGAGTGCTGCTCCTCCCATCTCCAGGTTCCCACATCAGACACCCTTGTCGTTCCCATTCGGATACAGCGAATCGTACCCCACTTTCAAAAATAACCCACGTTATAACCTACTATTTTTTTAAACTGGTTTATAGGCGTCTAATTCAAATTATATGATATAATTCGATTTTGAATCAAATTGCAGTGGAAATGATTCTGGGGCATTGAGGAACTAATTCGGGCATCAGTGGGAACGACACCTCTTAATTCACTTCATGATCTGCTTTATAGGCAAGTGGGAACACTCTCTGAGAATTCTAAATGCCCATCCCTAATCTGAAAATCCTAGAATGCCCCAGGAGGCAGCCAGTGTAACAAAAGTGGAATAGCAGCACTATAAACGTGTAGTGCAGTAATTTCTAAAGTAAGAGAGGGTGGGGAAGAATGACCAAAGTAAAAAAATGAAATATATGGAGATGAATAAAAGTAAGAAGATTAAAGAGAGGATGAGGAAGGTAATGTAAAGGGAGAAATGTGAATTAAAGAAAGGATGTGGGGGGGGGACACAAGGAAATTCAGTATTTTGTTGCAGGAGACCTATGTAACTCCACGACCGTTCTAATTATTCCCACACTAGTGCTAGAAGTATATTTCTCTGTACAAATGGACCCCTCCATGAGGAGCAAAGTTTCATAATAAAGTTGGCACGGTTTAACAGTAAGGGCTTCTGGTTCTGGAGCATGCAGTTTCTGGAATAGTTTTCAAAACAAATAAAAATGCATTTTTATTTGCATAGATGTTTATACAAAGTCCAAACAGCAGAGGTAACGTTAATGTGAGGAATATATTTATTTATTTATTTCAAACTGAATTATTATTTTCTTTTTCTATACGTGTTTTTTCCCCTTCCCCTTATGAAGAAAACTGTGAAAACTGTCGCTTGATTAAAATTTGGTGGGGCATCTGGGAGCTGCACACAATTGCCTTGGGAGCTAGAGCCAGCCACTGGGCCGCCAGTTGGCTAGGCCTGTATTTGAGGGTTACATAAGCCCTCAGTGAGACATAGAAAGCAGGATTCCCAAGAAGCAGACACAAATACTATATTCTCAGCCACACTGTGAATACTGTTATATGTTCTCAGCTGTTATTTGACTTACTGAGGAATAGCCAATATGCAAGCTCTTGCCAGCTATTACTCAGGTTGGACTAAAGTAAAATTTCCCAACCCTTGCAGAGCAAAGAAGAGCCAGAGAGCTCTGGTGCAACATTAACTCTTCCTGATCCATCTCATACCATAAACTCTGCACATTGGACTGTTAACTGTAGCTTCAGTCTTTGTGCTCCAGATCTACAAGTGTGTCTCTGTATGCTTATGAATATTTCTTTGGCTGGGCCTAAATAGTGAAAGAATGCAAAAGAAAAATAATTTTAAAAAAGAAAGGAAAAGAAAAAGAGAGAGTGAGAGAGAATACTGTATCTTCCAAACCAATGCATCAACAGAGAAATTAGTCAAACAATAGTCCATGTTACCCACAAAAGTGCAAGGCTCTGAGAACTTCCACTACTAGTAGCAGTCTCTATTTGATATGTTGAGGAATAAAACTAGCTTGGGATAAAGTGATTTCATAGGAAACAAAGACTTGATAGTCTTTCAGAAGGACCAAAAGGTTTCCAAACAGGAGGACTGCTTTGATGTCCAGAAGATGAAAAAAACTAACACAACAACAAGACCTGGAGTACCCGAAAATGGGTAGTGAGGAATGCGTAAACAGACAGGAACACAACAGGGAATAAAAAGGAATCTAATCTTGTTTGATCTCTTGGCAAGCAGTCATTGTTGACTCAGTTTTTGTATGAAATGCTGAGTGTGTGTGTGGATGGAGGATGCCACATCCTTTAGCGAACCCCTTCACCCTTTGTTTTCAACCATCCGCATGTCTGGGGTCTAGGTGCCATATTCAAAATACTACCCTTTTCTGGTGTTTTGTAGGTCATCACAGCCTCTACAGCCCATGCTGGCAACGTGATATCAAAATATAGGTGGATCATGGGGATATCGAGGCATTTACACAACAAGTCAAAACTTATTTTTTTTCTGTGCAAGATTGTTGTTACTTATCTGTCAAAGCTGAAGACATTTTCAAATTTATTTGCCAGCCTAGCAGCTAGGAGTCAGCATTAGTCAAAGGGAGCTTCAAAATGCACATAGACTTAGGTTGGAAAGGAAATTCACTGCAACTTGTAATGCAGGTATTTTTGTATAGTATGTTCAGACGAGGTATAGAGCCAGTGCTCTAAAACCCAGCAACAAATGACCCAAAGCATGTGCAGCAATCCCTCCTCCTGACCTAAACTAGGAAGCAGCCATGGGGATGGAAGCTGATAAGCCATTTGGGTACACAGCCACTGTATGTGGTTCTCTGTCATCTGAGGGTGAGGATGGTCCCACACCCCAAGTTAGGCATTGTCCAGTATTTCTTTAACACCAACATGCTTTAAATGGACTGATGTGTTCAAAACCTAATTTCCCTTCCAGCACTGGATCTTGCTCCATGCCACTACCAAAGTTGTGACAAAGGAAGAAAATCAGCCAACAAATCAGACAATATCCAATGCAATCATTAACATCCATATCAAAATGGAATCAGACATGCAGGATCACTAGCCAGGAAAGCAATGGAAACTGAGCTGTCAAGCAGAGAGAAGGGCTTGTAAATTTATACTCAGAAGGACATGAGTGCACATCTTGTGCTCTGGCTGATGACTGGCTGCCTCCTTCTAGGCCCACTAAAATGCAAGGGAGCCTGAGAAAAAGAATCTAGACTGGGAAGAGAGAAAGAGAAAGAGAGAAAATGGTGGCTCTAGGCAGCTTGCATGGTGCCACAACTAGCAACCTACCTTCTCCCAATGAGTCTAAGGGGCCCCTCCATTGTAAATGTGGACTTTATACTAAATAATTTTTATAATGTTTTTAGTCATTGGTTATTATGGAAGAAAGGATAACACAGAGAGATACTAACACCCCAACCCTTTCCTTAACTCAACAGCTTCTAAAAATTAGCAGTATCCTAGTTTCTCCAGGATTAATATAGCACAATAAGGATTGTCATTCCTAAAGTTGCCGGGAGAAAATATATTTTATATCAAAATGGAGAATACTGCTTTCTTGTCTGAAATGAGTTTGAAGTATATTCAAGACGATAATGGGGCAAATCACGCACAGTTCCTATTACACAGTGACATAATTGTCCACCCCAAATAATATTGCAAGCTCTGCCTCATGGATGCCTTTAAGAAAATGAAAATTCTTTTTTGTCCTTGACAATTTAATAGTTCCAGGGACATTTTCAGAGCTATGTGGACTTCAAATAAGAGGACAGATTTTATTAAGCTAGGTAAATGCAAGACCATTTTGACAATTTCTGCTTCTTATCTTAGGTAAGAAGACATCTTTTCTTGAAAGATGTTTGTGCCTTCTCCTTCCTCCCATCCCACTCTCCACTCTGTCACATAATTTGTTGTGGTGCCATACAAAATAACCTTGAATTGGACAATTTTTAGCATTAAATCTTCTAAAATTGATATGATCTGTTGTTCTTGTAAACACAGGGTGCATCTATGTTTAGAAATAATGGCGTTTGACGCCACTTTAAATGCTTCAGTGCCATCCTATGGAATCCTGGGATTTGTAGATTTACAAGGTCCTTGGCCTTTTCTGTCAAAGAATGCTAGTGCCTCAGAAAACTACAAAATCCAGGATTCTGTAGAATGCAGCCATTGTAGTTAAAGTGGTGTCAACTGCATTATTTCTACAGTATCAATACACTGTAGAGTATAGGAAGACAGTAATCACACATGTGAGCAGTCCATTACAGGTCTTTGGATTTCACAAGCTGGAGAAACTTCACCTGATTCTGCTGTCAAGAGACAGGAAATGTGCAGTGATAGAATGAAATGATTCTGTGGTTTAACAAAGGTTTTGACCATTTTCTTAATGTCCAAGATATTTTCATTTACAAGTTCCAGGGCTCTATAAGATGAATGAATGGGCTCCTCTGTCACTGCTTCTCCCATCCTGTTCTTTGTCAAGTTTAACCTCATTGACCTTTGGACCTTCAAGATGTTTCTGAAAACAGGTGTGGTACAGACAACAAGTGGACCTCTGGAGATCAGCACAACTAAGAAAGTGGTCTGTGAGGCGCAGCACCTACTATTTTAAAAATTAATTAATTAATTAAAAATTTAAATCTTATTTTTTCCCCAAAATCATTATTATTAAAGTTAAAAACCTGCACAGAATGCCCTCCAATGGCCAACATAAAATACACTCAGCCCTCCACATTTATGGCTTTGACTTTTGCAGATTTGATTATTCACAGGTTTGATTAATATGTTCTCTCTAGGAATCTCTAGGTCCTCTAGCACAAATCTGTGGTTAATTTGTGCCAGAAGTCAACACTGGAGAGATTCTTACAGAGAACATTTCTCTAGGCATTTGTAGGCCCTCAGGCACAACCCTGTGGTCACCTTCTGGCAGATATTAACAATAGAGTGGTTTTGGACAATAGAGATACTTAGAGATATGTTCTATCAGGTTAAAAAAGTGGTTTTTTTATTTGTAGTTTTTTCACTTTCACAGGCTCCTGTGCCCTTAACCGCAGCAAATGTGAAGGACTCACTGCACAAATAAACATCAAAATATGTAAGACATAGACTTCAAACAAATCAACCATTTATAAGAAGAAGCAATAAGAACAAAAGCATCTACCGCAATAAAGAATTAAAGGAATCAGAAAGTGTATTCTATCAATATGTTAATATAATTGTGGCTGTTTGGCCTCAAGTGTGAGTTTGGTATTTCCCCTTTGGTAGCTGGGATAATCTTGAACCAAAACAGAAAGAGTAAGGTATGTGTTACTTGAGAATGGTGTGTTACAGACTGCCCGTTTGGGGCGGCCTGTAGGCGCTCCTTTCCCCACCGGATCGGGGCCTCAGCTGCCAGAACGGCAGCCTCCAAGGCCCTGATTCGCCGCTTTCCAGGCTGCGGGGAAGCGGCAAAAGGCCACTTCCCCGCGGCCTGGAAAGGGGTGTCCTTGGGGCTTCATGCCTCAAGGATACCCAATGGTGGCGGGGAGGAGGAGAAAGGGGCCGCTCGGCCCCTTTTCCCTTTGAGTCGCTGGCGCAGCCATTTAAAGGCTGTGCCAGCAACGCAAACCGCGGAAGGAGCTCCGTTTCGGAACTCCTTCATGTGCCGCGGAAAGGGCGCTCTAGGCGCCCTTGCGCAGCGCAAAGACGTCACGTCCGTGCCGCCTCGTTTGGAGGCGGCGTGTTCGTGACATCGTAATGGTGCCCCCCATGTGGAATGGGCACTGCCATTTTGTATGGACTCGATCCGTACTAGGGTTAGGGCGTCAAGAAGTGACGCCCCTTTCTAACCCTAGTACGGACCCAGTCCGTACTATTACACCCGTGAGGAACGGGCCAATGTATGTTATATTTGAACCTCTGATTTATACATATTATTATTATTATTATTATTATTATTATTATTATTATTATTATCCTTTATTTATAAAGCGCTGTAAATTTACGCAGCGCTGTACATACAATCTTTTTAATTGGACGGTTCCCTGCCCTCAGGCTTACAGTCTAACAAGACATGACACAAAAGGAGAAGGGAGTGGTGGTGTGGAAGGGACCTCTCTAGTAGCATAATACATATAAAGTACATGGCAATACAGGAAATGATTCAATAAAACAGGCAACAAAAGAACATCAAATAGCAAGTGACACTTATGCAATGCCTGGGAACGCTTCCCTGAACAGGATGGTCTTCAACTCCGTTTTGAAGCTGGTTAAAGAAGTGATGGCTCTTGCTCATGGGGGAAGAAGGTTCCAGGCGTGAGGGGCAGCAAGTGAAAAGGGGCGAATCCGAGATGGGGCAGAGGAAATCCTGGGCTGTGACAGCAGACCTTGACTACCAGAACGGAGGGCCCTGGTGGGAAGGTGAGGAGAAAGAAGGTCTGATAAGTAAGTAGGGGCCAGCCCATGGAGGGCTTTAAACGTGGACAGCAGGAGCTTATACTGAATGCGGAAAGGGAGGGGGGAGCCAGTGAAGGGATGCCAACACAGGAGAGATGTGGTCAGAGAGGTGGGCGGATGTGATAATGCATGCACCTGACTGCTGGACAGAAATTAAAGGACGGAGGTGAGAAAGAGGAAGCCCAGCCAGGAGGACGTTACAGTAATCAAGTCGTGAGATCACTAGGGCATGGACCAGGATTTTGGCAGTAGAGTCGGAGAGATAAGGTCGGATTTTGGCAATATTGTATAAGAAGAATCTACAAGCCTTGGCTGTGGTCTGGATCTGAGGGATACACGACAGAGAAGAATCAAAGATGAAACCAAGACTGTGGGCTTGCTGGACTGGTTGAATAGAAATCTTGTCCACAGAGACAGAAAAGGAGTGTTAAAGGGTGGACTTAGGAGGAAAGATAAGAAGCTCCATCTTGAACATGTTGAGCTTCAAACACCGATGGCGCATCCACTGCGAGACAGCTGTGAGACAAGACGAAACTTGCTTTTCAAGCCTTGGAGAAAGGTCAGGGGTGGAAAGATACAACTGGGTGTCATCAGCATACAGATGGTAGGAAAAATCAAAAGAGCTGATGAGTTTACCTAAGGACAGTGTGTAGAGAGAAAACAGAAGGGGGCCCAGAACAGAGCCCTGGGGAACTCCAACAGATAAGGGAACAGGAGATGAAGTCTGACCACTTGCAACCACTGCGAAAGATCTGTCTGACAAATAAGATCTAAACCAGTCGAGAACAGAGTCTGAGAACCCAAGGTCAGAAAGTATATCAACTAGAAGAGAGTGATCAACGGTGTCAAAGGCTGCAGACAAATCAAGAAGGATGAGAACAGAGTAAAGGCCATTAGCCTTTGCCCGTAAAAGGTCATTTCCCCCCTAGCTCTGGGAACTTCAATGCTCACTTTTTTGTCTAGAGCAGCTTTCTCTTTCATTCTCATGGAGGTAGCCCATCTGTCCACAAATTGTTTGCATAAGTGGTTCTCTTTCCACTGTTGAAATGAATGGGTTTTCCTTAAACAATGAGTATGCGAGTTTTTGTGCCTGAGAGTGGTCATCCGAGTAAGCTGAGTGTATTGTGTACTTAAATGCTACCTTGCACTTGTAATTAGGCCATCGTGAACATTGCTGGAAGCATCTGCTGAATCTGTTTTAATACTGCCTTGATTATTCAAGAGAACACAGAGTGCTTGTTTACAATGAGTTGCTATGTATTATGTTACAGACTGTATATGCCATACAACTGCTCAGACTTCCCTCTCAGGTCTCTGACTGATAACTTAGAACTAAAAATCCACTTCCTTTATCCACAGACTAAATGGGCTTACGGCTGCAACTCTTCCATTCAATGGAAGACTATTACAACTGTGAGAAAACAAGGAAACTCATGCACTGATCCTATGCAATATAATATACTAATCCCACCTTATTAATATTGTGAGGATTTCAGCTTGCAAATACAGATAGCTCATTTTAAAATATGTGTTCTTTTCTGCTGCTGCTGTAGCAGCAGAAAAGGATAAATTCAACACCCCCCCCCCAATGCACACATATTTAAAATAAAAATAAATCCAGATGGAAGTGCAGATATCAAGTTTAGAAACAGGAGAAAAGGGCAGGAGAAAAAATGGAACAAAAAGAAACAAATGTGCTTTGTTTCTATCCTTTTCACTCATATCATGCTTTAAAACAATACCAGAAAATGGCTATGTGACATATGCTAGGGTATGCAATGGGCAAAACAAATGAATGCAAGCTGTGCTCTTTCTTACAGAGCTGTTGCAGGATAGAATTTTTAGAGATGTAAATTCTTTCACTCAGATATATGCTAGAAGCCTTATCCAAATCTCTAAATTCTTTCTCTCTTTTTTAATTAACTGTTTTGCTTCATGTCAGTGTTACTGTGAGAAGACATTCCATTTCCATTTATGCACAGTGCATTTACTGAATATCTTTTTTCCGTCCCTTGTGTTCTCATTCAGTAAATTTGATCTGGATGTGGGTTAGTTACAAGCCCTATTCAGGCATTCAGCTCCTGATTTTATTATTTTATTGTTTGTAATCCTTTAAACTGCTCTTTAAAGAAATGAGCAAGTGCCATCCTGTGTGTGTGTGTCTATGTCTATGTCTGTGTCTGTATGTGTAGTTATAAAATGTAGCTAGTAATTTATTTAGGAGATGCTTGTTTGAATAAAAATGTTTAGCAGATGCCACTACTAAAAGAAACATCAGCATATGTCTGACATCAACTATCAGGAAATGCCACAGAATGTGAGGTGATGAGCTAAAAGCTCTTCTCCAGATAATCTTCAAATCTGAGTCTAGAAATAATTCATTGAAAATAAACCTATTGTTTATTATAAAACTATTGTTTAGTATAATCTTCTATTTATTTTATCCAATTAACATTCATCTTCAGATTAACAGTAATACTGACATGTTAGCAATTAAGTGAACATTTCTGAACTTCTCTCCAAATGGATGTCAGAAACACAGAGAATTGGAGCGCCAATTCAGCTGAGGCTTGAAGTCTTACACTTACTAATAGTGGGAGGTTACTGAAGTGTACTGTACAACAAGTCTTGAACCAAGGCATAGGTTATTGTAATATACATATTCTAAAATAATAAGGGGAATATAATGGATTTGTTAATTAATGGTATATTTATTTCATGCTAGTCTGAACTCACAAATCAGTTTTCCTGTCATAATAAATTATCTCAGGTTCCTTGCCATTTTTTGTATGAGTCTCAGGATGCATCTACGTTGTAGAAATAATGTAGTTTGCTACCGCTTTAGGTGCTGTAGCACCATCCTGGGATGTGTAGTTTCACAATTTCTTTATCCTCTTCATGCTGATGCTTCACAAAACTACAAATTCCAGAATTTTGTAGGACAGAGCCATGGCAGTTAAAGTGGTTTTGACCTGCATTATTTCTAGAGCGCAAATGAACTCTTTGGGGCGTCTTTACCCTGAGTTGGTGCTGCAGCAGCCAGACACTGCAGCACCAACATGCCACCAAAAAGAAACTGCCTAGAGTAGCTTCTTTTTTGCGGTGCTGTAAAGTAGAAAGGGCGCCGCCATGATGCCTTTTCCTGGAAGTGACGTCCGGATGCTGCACGACAGCCGTGTCATCATGGAGGCTCCTGTGTGGACAGGAAGCTGCCATTATGGTGCTGCTGGAATATACTAGGGTTCGGGAGCGTGTGGTTGGTCCCAGGGCACCACAAAGCACCAGTTTGTACTGGGCCTTCTACATTCAGAATACAGCCACATGCATAGGTTATACAGCATTAGAGAGTGATTCACTGAGGATGCAATATTTTCACTCTTGGAGAATAAACAGAAAGACATGTTTTTTTACCTGAATGAACACTTTTTAAAAAATGGAATACTGGTTCACAATTTCCATCTTAGTCATTAATATTGCTCAAAATGCTCACAAATATTAATATTGTTGCAGATATTGGGCAAATAAATGAAAGCCAAACTGGTTTTCATTTTATTTGATAAACAAGTACTGAAGTCATGTGATCCTTTGATAATTTTTTGTTTATAATAAACACCCTTTTTAAAAAAAACAGGGGTGCTACAATTATATATTACTAGAGATTACTGCAATTACATACTGTATATACTTGACTATAAGTTGACCTCACGTATAAATTGAGGGCAGGTTTTTGGACCAAAATTATGGATTTTGATATGATCTGTGAATAAGTTGAGATTAAAATTTAGGGGCCTGCAACAAAGGATCTTGAGGATGAAGCAAAGGAAAACAACAGCAGAGAATTTATAAAATTCCAGCAGGCATATCTGTTTGTGCTCACACTAAAGACTGGATGGATGAGAGAGCAGAAGGGGAATAAGTGGTTCCATAACAAATTATACTCTTGCTTTCACCAGGGGGTGGTCCCTTTTTGAAAAGAGTCAAAGTACAGTACATACATTGACCCATGGATAAGTCGACTTAGGTTTTTGGGGTTAGTTTAGATTTCTACATGAGTATATACAATATTTCTACATGTATGAGTCACAGCACTATTATGCCATGTTATAAATCTCTTCAAACACTCGAAACAAGAGCACATATAAGTCTGTCCATGGCATACCACTCCACCGAATGCATCTGAGGAAGTAGACTGAAGTCTACGAAAGTTCATGCTACCAATTTCTTTCTTTACTTAGTCTCAAAGGTACTAAAAGATTTCTCTACATACTCAAAACAAATGTATGTTGTATATGCTAGAAATACTCTGTTTATGAAAAAGTACATTTCATTTTTGAATGGAAAGATTCATGTAAAGTTAGGATGCCTTATTGTCACTGGCTTCATATTGCTTCCATAGTGTTATGCCTGAACAAAATGAATATAACAATTTCAAATGCAGATGGCAATCCTCAGAACGAAATTGTTAATAGAGCTACACAACTTTGGTGGATCTGGAGACTAGCTTTCTGACACTGGGGCTTTTCGAGACAACACAAAAATGCCCAAAATGCCCACCCACCCCCTCAAAGTCTATTACTAGTTTTTTTTTCTTTAAAAAAATAGGTTTGGGCATGATCTATTTTTTAAAAGGTAATTTTCTGCTACTGGAGAATCCAAGAAAGGCAATTTATCCCTGTTTCTGGCTAGAAAAAGGGCTATCTACAGTAGCCTGGAGGGCTCAGGTGGCCATACAACAGCTTGGGTGAGGGGCTGCAGGTGGACCCAGGGCTGCCATTTGCCCACCCCTGAATTAATAGGAAGTTAACTCATAAACATGAATACATCTTTATTCTGGACAAATGTCCAATATTGTCTACAACTCATTGAAGCCATTTTGATTATTATAATGGCAGTACCTTGTCAGAATCACAGAAAGCAGGAGGGGACAACTATATGAAGTCAGGGGTCACTTCCCTCCAGACCCTCCCATAGCCCAGACACAGCCTTCTACATGCCAAAAATTATCAGTTTTTCTTCTGAGTGCCTCTCTAAATCATAACTATACATAGTCATTTCTTTTTTCCATTCTGAGAAGGGATTCAATGTAGAGGTTTTTGGAGGCAGAGTAGGATTCCATGGGTTGGGTGGTATGCAGCACCTTTGAGACTAACTGAGATAGAAGTCGGTAACATCAGCTTTCGTTGACTTGAGCCTACTTCCTCAGGTTGAAATGCATCTGAGGAAATAGGCTCAAGTCTACAAAAGCTCATGTTACCAACTTCTATCTTTCAATTAGTCTCAAAGGTTCTGCAAGATCTTTTTGCATACTGAATTTTCAAACATATGGGCTGTAGACACAGCCCTGAATGGGTGGCATGCATCCGCCCCTGTTTCAGCCAGATTGGGGCCACGGCAACCGCATGCTGCAGCCCCAATCTGGCCTTTCCAGGGCGCAAAAAGGAGCTGCAAAAAGCGGCTCCTTTTTGCACCTTGGAAATGGTGCCATAGCCGCATTGCTGTGGCTTGACAGCATTCCTTCAGTGCTGCATCATATATACGCAGTGCCAGCAAAGCACCATGTGGTGTGGCATGCAGTGTCATGACGCCCTGGGAGTGGAGCCGGGACATGCATCGTGGAGATGCTATGCCCCGATCCTGACCCCAGGCCAGCCCAAAGTGCCAGTCTGGACAGCCCCTAAGACAACTATGTCTTTGAATGCTGTGGGTAGGTGAGGGTGCTTTTGCACTTTAGAGGGAGTTTCTGTGCTGTTTTCCATAAAAAAAGCAACCCCCAATATCACACTGTATTAGGGTTAGTTGGGGACTGGTAAGAGGTTCATTTGTCACAAAAATGGAGTCCAGGGGCCTCATGCAGTTTACAGGCTTGCTTTCTCCACCCCAACATGAAGAAAAATACTACTAGTTTCCTGGAATCCATATCAGGTATTATATCAGTTATATATATATATATATCAGTTATGGGGAAAAAAAAACATGCAATGTGTATCCTCCCAAAGCTTCGCTGCACTCAAGCCGTTCCTGTTCCTGCATATACCACAGAAATACAGAAATGAGTGTTTATTGTTATACATAGAAGGGAACAAAAATCCCACAGGTAAGTAACTTTAATGTGAGAAGTTTTTTTCACACCTCAGATCAGCTTTGATATCTGAACAGGTATGTGTGCCACTCTCAACACAAGATGGGGGAAACTACAGAAACATCAAAATATTGCTAATCACAACATGAGAGATGATGAGTAGTATTTTGTTCAAGAAGCAGAAGAAATGAGAAGTGTGAACCACTTGTACTTGTAGTGAATTAGACAGAGCTTTTCCCAGCCCTACTTGGAGATGCTGGTAATAAACTGAAGTTGAGAGCTTCTGAGAGCAATCTTCCACTCACCAGAGGCCTTCCCAAGAGGTTCTGTGGCTCAAGATACCCTTCTTAAAAATAGCTTCTCTGACATAGTGAGTAAAACGTTGCTGAACTGTTGCAGAAGTGCGAAGATGGGATCATTGATTACACTTCTAAAATGTAATTGAGGCTTCCTGCTTTCCTTCTATCGACAAAGCATTTGTGGAGAAGCCATTTTTTTTAATAATGGGGTATCCCATTGTACTTCTTTGATGAATGAGTGTCTGAGTGACCTCATCATGAGGCTGAACATGACAACTAGTGGTGTTCTCATGCTTTCTACATTGATAGTGAATTGTTCCTGAGTGCCAGACTTGCCTTATTAATTTGTTTTCTCATCTGAGCCTGAGCAAATGCTGTTGTATCAGAGGACTGTAAACGGTGGTTTTGGTGGTGTCCTGCCTGGAAGATGGAGGAATGTAAGTATATGTAGTGAACAGTGGGGATTTGATAGTGTGTGGTGATTAGACTACTACATTACTGTAGTTTCACATTGGAATCAACACTGTAAACTTGTATGGCTTATGATACTCAGACTTTCTGCCCTGGGGCACCCCTTTACATCTACATGCACATGTCGCCTCACAACACAGTATATGAATAAAAATAATTTTGTTTAGTGTGCATATTTTCATTTGTACATTCATGCATATTCATATTTAAATATTTTATAAGGAATTTTTTTTCAAATTAGAACATTTTTATTTAAGTAAATTCAATAAATTAAAAAAGTTGGGGGTGGGTGGGTGGAGAAGTAGAAGGAAGAATCAGGGCCTCCAAATCTCATGCTCCCCTTCAGCAATCCTTGTGCTCACCCTTGGGGTCCCAGCCCACTGTTTGAGAACCACTGGTTTCAACATTTTGCCCCTTCCCTCAATATTTGATTTCTCCTTTTAAGACAGATCCTGTATTACCATACATATTGTAGAAATGCCACAGGCAGAACTGTGTTACAGCTCCCCTCTTTCCATTCCCAGGACTCTGTTTTGCTGCAAAAACCGCCCTTCATGGCCATTCAGTGACTAGAGAGGAATGGGGTATGATCAGAGGAGCAGTTCACTCTGTCCCATAGCCAGATTCAGAATAATGATCTCATTGCTAGGATCCACCACCTGTGGATGCGTCCATGAATGGTGCTATCATTCTGCATCTGGCTATGGGGATGCAGCCAGATCCATCTCAGGTCTTTTGCCCACACTACACCACCCTTTGAATGCCAATGGGAAGAACCATTGCAGTGAAATGGTGAGTCCTGGGGAGAGGGAAGATTGGTCATTGTGGAGGGAGAAAGAGAATAGCAACCTCTGCAGTGATAGAAAAAGATATATGCAGGCATATGCTGAATTTTACACTAACACATGTCACTAACAGGAAACTGGCCTAAGTATGGTACGTGAAAGTTTTTCATGCAATAAATAACCTAAAAAGTTGTCTGTGCTGTCTCTATGTACCTTTAACATATTCAACAGCTTATCTAATTCCATTCAGAGCAGTATGAACAGTTGGCAGGTGGGTCGAGATGACATGAAGAATGCCACTGAAATCAGTTTATCAAATAATAAGCAGTTATATGTCACCTCAGTGGGATGCTCTCCTCTGGAGAAACTGACAAAAGGACATTTCTCTACCCCTTCATCAGACATACCAGCAGGTTAACGTGACTCTGGCTTAACTGCATCACTGATTTTTGATTTGCCCTGTGTTTAGAGTTCTTGATGCAGTACTGGTGTAATTATAGTTTTTTGGGGGACAGAATGTTCTTCCTTCTCTTAGACTGACGATAACATAATTGCATTAGCTTAGCGCCAGGAGCAGAGCCCAGTACAGATATGTATGATGATTGACAGTGGAGTCATTTCACGATGGAAGACTCCTTTTGCCAGGGCTTCTGAGAACGCACCTTGACATTTCTATAGGCACTGCCAACTGTGTCTTGCATATAACCAGAGTTGTTATTGACAGTTGGTCACAAGTCAAATTAAAAGCAAATATGTGAATGCCTACACAGCTGAAACATTTCAGTAAAGTTTGATAGAAGTTTGGGGGGGGGAGGGTCTGTAAAGCATTTATCAGTTGGGTTTCTCATGCATCCCTTTTTATAACTCAGTGCTCAAAAACAATATTAATGTCAATCATGAAAAGACAAAGGGGCGTAAGAATTCCAGTACTGTAGAACTTCCTACCTGTGGCTTTGTAGCTTGCCCATTCTATGTAGGCATTTAGGATAGTAATAAATTTCTTTCACTATAAAGGTGCCTTCAACTGATGTTGCTGTTGACTTCTGTGGTCAAAGTGTCTTTGCAATGAATTCTCATGTTTGCTTCTGTGACATATATGGAAGCCTTGGAAGGTATACCTGATTTGCCCTGTGTTGAAAAATCAAGGCCATAATATTAATTTGCAGAATATGCATAATGATATATCCACCTAAAAAGGATATAGAAGCCCAGTAGTGAAAGAAAGAGAAAATGTTCTTTTGGGATATCATCTGTATAAATGTTGATTCCTTAATAGGCCAAAGAGGTGAAAAAGGTATCAACTTGTCTTGCCCTACATTGTAGCCACCATAACAGTTCAGATTGTTTCTTTGGCAACAGAAGGCTTGGCTTATGTCTGAGGACATACATAGCACACTGCTGTGCATTCTAGACCTAGGATCCAAAGTAACATGTGATTATTACTCAGGGTTGCTAAGTCAGTAGCATCTCAGACACTGAGATTTCAGTGGCCCGGTTCTGAGATCCATTGATGTGCTCTGATGATGTAACAGGAGGTGACCCCAGTGATGTTATACAGTTTGGTCCCTGGGGATATCATTAAACATGAAGCATTAAGAATCAACCACTTTAACATGAAACATGTCATTGAAATAAAAACACAGAGTCTAACAAATGAGAAAATACTTCTCAATCAGAAATTACATTTTCTAAACTGTTTTCATTAGGGGAAAAAAGTTTCCCCAGCTCTATTTTAAGACTTTCACAAACATTGCTTTTAAGAATGCATGGGAGCTACAGTCAAGGAAACTTTTCAAAGCAAAAAGGAAGATTTCCAAACACTGCTTTTAATGGACTTCTATCATTCACCAATGCCATCACTAGTCACTTTTCCTTTCCTTTTCTTCCTTTCCATCATTTGTTGTTGTTTGTTGTCATTGTTGTCATGTCTGATTAATGATCACCCTCAGATGAACCTATCATAGGGTTTTCTTGGAAAATTTATTCAGAGGGAGTTTGCCATTGCTATCCTGTGGGACTGAGAGAGTATGTGATGCCCCAGGTCACCCAGTAGGTTTGGAATTATTTCTCATCCCCCAAATAATAACCATCAAAATCATAATAATGCTAGTAATAATCACAGTTCTGGGGAGGGGCAATGTTGATTATAATGATGATGACCACAATGATCGCCCAACAGGAAAGTAGTGCCCAACAGGGCTATGCTATATCTGCATCTTTGAAACAAGCCCAGTTGTTGAACTGAATTTATTACTTTGAAGTACTGAGAATCTTAGCTATTTCAGTCATGGTTTCAAGGTAAAGGAGAAAGAGTAAGAGAGAGGCTGTGCAGACCACTCCTAAAGGGTGTCCTGCAGCTGCCTCCAGCTGTGCTGGATCGGGTCTGCAGCAACTGCACACCATGGCCCCGATCTGGCCTTTCCAGGGTGCATCTGGAACCAAGCGGATTTCCATTGAGCATTAAACTTTTCAGCTGAGCCAATTCCCTACTGTGAAAATTTCCCTTCCATGAAAATAATGGTTTGCTCATGCATCATTTCCAAAGAAACAACGTGCTGAAGACTCAAACAATGGGCCAGTCATTTCCTTCCCATTAAACCCTTTTAACTTGTATGTAATCCACTAATTAATCAACATTCCCCTAAGGGAGCTGCATGGGAGCTGAAGAAGATGCCAGAAGCCTGGCTTACTTGAAAGGCCAAAGTCACTTGGGAGAAAGTGATGTATGTCAAGTTCAGCAATGTTAATGTATTATCTGGAGAAGTTCCTACTTGCCAGCTGACAATTTGGGCTGATCTTCAGTCAGTCACAGAAATGTACATACACTGCTTGGCACACTTTTTGGGATTGCTCACAGGTTTGACTCATGCTTGTTCTTCTCCACCAATGGTCTTTGAATTATTATTATTTGGTGGAACAACATACAATGTACGTTTCTGTTTTTGGTGATTTTACCTAGCTGTTGCTGGCACATTTCTACTGTCTGTCTGTCTGTTTATTTAATTTATTTTATTGCTGTATTGTTTCATTTATTTAATCTCCTGCTTTTCCTGTAGAGATAGTGCTGAACTCCACTAAAAATGAAATATGTATAAAAGGCAGCATAATTCAAAGAAAAAGCATGCCATTCAAAAACATCAATTTACAGAACAGTCCCAATGCTAGGTCAGTGTCATCCAAGGCTGAAGCACTTTGTTTCCTAAGCTCTGCTGTCATTGTGCAAGTGCTGGAAGAAAGGCGTTCATTGATTAACCCCTTGTTTTTTCATTTGATTTAATATTTCTCTTTCACTGTAAGCAATTGGAAAGCAGTAATCTAGATCTACAGTATGCTATCATCCTATGCTGGGGGTCTCGCAGAGGGCTTGGAGCCCTTGGATCTACATATCTACATACAGTAAATCCAAAGACTTGTTCTGCACATACCATGATGCCAATCCATCCACATTTTTACATTTTTCAGTCTGTGGAGTGGAATGGGATCTCCTCATCTGAGGTGAGAACACTGTCTTCATGATCAGTGAACTATTCCCAGTAGTTCCTAGGCTCCTGGAAAGGTTCCCAAGAACCATAGCTTTGCAGCCTGAAACTGATTCACTAAAAGCTCTTCCTTCCTTCCTTCCATCCCTTGTTCAATTTTTCATATAGAAGGCATGGACATTTCTGACCAAACCCACCACTAGATCTACAAGAATGAGGACTGGATGGAATTGCTCATTTGTGAAAACAATGAACTCTTTATGTCATCAGAACAGCCTTATTATTTCTATCTCATTGATTGTTGAGTTTACCTTGGATACTGACCATCACTTTAAGTCATGGATTGTGTTAGGTCCTCATTCTGTTTGAAATGATACTACAGGCTGAGTCACCCTTATCCAAAATTCTTGAGAACAAACGTGTTTTGATTTTTGGATATATTTTTTTCAGGTTTTGGATTATTTGCATATACATGATGAGATATCTTGGAAATGGGACCCAAGTCTAAACATGAAATTCATTTGTTTTCTATACACTTCATACTCATAGCCTGAAGGTAATTTTATACATGCTGTTTTTTAATAATAGTGCATGAAAGAAAGTAGATGGCTGATACATGTACATTCTTGGAGAATCTGATACATATATAGGAGGGAACTGGCACTTCCAGCTGGCAGGCCTACTCCAACAAGGAAGCGTTTCTGGAGCTTTTTGCCTCTCCCCCAAAATTCCACTTTCTGGGTTGGGAAACCAAGCAAGGCAAGGAGAATCCTGTGGTTGTCCCACCTTGCTCTGTGGGTACATCTACACTAGAAATAATGCAGTTTGACACTACTGTAAGTGCTGCAGTTCCAGTCTATGGAATCCTGAGTTTTCTAAATTTACATAGTGTTGAGCCTTCTCTGGCAAAGATTTCTGATGCCTCACAAAGCTACAAATCCCAGAATTCTGTAGTATGGAACCATGTTAGTTAAAGTGGTGTCAAACTGCATAGTGGTACCTCGGGTTACGAAATTAATTCGTTCCGCGGCTAATTTCGTAACCCGAAAAACCTTCGTAACCCGAATTGCCATAGGCGCTAATGGAAAAAAAGCCGCGGCTCTGCCGCGGCTCCATTTAAAACAGCGCCAGGGTTTTTTCGTAACCCGAAAAAACCTTCGTAACCCGAAACAATAAATCCCTATGGGATTTATTCGTATCCCGAAAAATTCGTAACCTGGGTAATTCGTATCCCGAGGTACCACTGTATTTCTACAATGTAGAGGCACCCTGTATAACATATAGAATCTCTGCCCTGAAGGCATGGGATGTAAATCCTCAACTATTTTGTCCTTGCATGTGAGGACAAATAATTACAACAGTCGTCTCCCCAGTGTGGGAACCAATATCACACGAAACTTTTGGGTGGTTTTGTAGCTCAGTTCCAGCTCACTTACTGTAAGATCCAGCAACTTCCACCAGAAACCCACAACAGCAACTTGCTTAAAAGCAGTGAAGTTTATTAGGAATACAGGCAGATGTGACTTAGACAAACTTTTCAGTGAAATCTAAAAGCCAAACCTCAAACGCTAAGTTAAAAGCACCAGCCCCCACCTTTTTTACTCTCCAATTCCTCCCCCTTTGCTTCCCAGGCCAGCTAACCAACCTGACCTTGAAGAAGCCTCACAGATGTCTCCAGCTAATTAAACAATGCATTCCAACCCTCTGTTACAAGCATTCCCAAGCACCAGCTAACTAGCACCCCCATCCCCCAACTAAGCAGGCAGGACTACAGCTAAAGCAATTACACACAACAATATGAACAGTAACTAAAGTGGATGTGAATATTGATTAGTGATTGCTTTGGAGTTCTGACACTTACTTCCGAAGTGATTGCACTTCCAACGATGCGGTTTCACCTCATAAAGGGACTGTTTTAGCAGACACCATTGATTTCTATGGCAGCCCCTTGCGAATTGCTTCAGCAGCATTTCTGAAGTCACCCCTCATTTTGGTTAAAATGGAAAAGAAGTGGCTTCAGAGAATTTGCTTCCTGGCTGCCTTTGATTGCACTGCGATTTGTTCTGGTGTGGAAAAGCACTCTGATACCACCACCCTTTGGCCCCTGTGTCCTGCTCCGTCATCCCCCTCCTCCTCCTTCATGCCATCTCCTCCTCTCTGCCAACCAGCCGATCACATCATCCCCTGCATCCCTTGCATCCTCCTAGAACCCGATCTGTTCCACTCCTTCAGCCTCCCACCAATCCCATCATCCCTGCTTTCTCCTAGACCCCCATCTGCTCCTCTCCTTCACCCTGACACCTAACCCATCATCACTGCTGCTCCTGCATCCTGCATCCTGATCCTGGCCCCAGGGACCCCAAGCCACCTATCCCATCATCCCCTGGCTGCTCCTGCATCCTGATCCTGGCCCCAGCAACCCCCAACGACCTATCCCATCACCCCCTGACTGCTCCTGCATCCTGATCCTGGCCCCAGCAACCCCCAGCAACCTATCCCATCATCCCCTGCCTTCTCCTAGACCCCGATGAAGGATGACAGCTAAGGAGGGGGCAGGGAAGGAGAACAGCGTCCAGAGCCCCACTGAGCATGTGCAAGGGGGCCGATTCGAATCGTTGACCCCTCACAGTATGCTCTGGTGTGGTAATACAATGTGCACTCACTCCCCTTTGCTTGAGTCTGCATCACGTGACTTGCTTGGAATGGAACTGAGTTCTCTTCCCCTTCACTTCGGAAGGACAACAGAAAGGCAACCAGGTGTGGAAAAACAGGACGTTTTAACCTCAATCCAAATTGCTAGAGAGGAGTGACTCTGGATCTGGTGTGGAAAAACATCATGCTTTGCATTGCTAGAACAGGAGTGACTGCAGATCTGAGCTGCAACCCCACCCCCCACCCCCCATGTGTGATAAGGTCCCAATTTTAACATTCCTGTACAATATGGTTCTCATATTTGTACATTCCAAAGTTTGGGAAGTAATTGTTCTGTGGAGAAAAGCACAAGGACCAAGATTCTTCATCTTCAGTTATAGTTATTATTATGGAGTTCCACTGCCATAGCTACTACTGCTGATGCTGCCCCCCCCCCCCTGCGAAGACCCTGTGAGTTCCCCTCTGTTAGTTCCCCTGTTAGCCATTGATGAGACATCTAGGGCTGGCACAGTTTATGTAACTGTAATTGTATTAATGGTTTTAATAGTGTTGATTGTACTGTTGTTTTAATTATAATTGTATGGATATATGTTGTGAACCGCCCTGATGCTTGTGAAGGGTGGTATACAAATAAAGTTTATTTATTTATTATTTATTTACCACTTAAACCAGGCAGCACCCAACTAAAGGTTTCTGAAGTGCTGCCGATTGGGGTGCTGGGGAATGAGGACTCCCACATGGCATGTGGAGACAGGCAGCTCTTAAGATCTCCCAAGGATCTTTTGCAGTTGCTTGTCTCAATGTGACCCCAAACCCCAAAAGTTATATGATTCTAAGTGTGGCTTACAATCTTATAAATATTGAACAGGATCAGGGTGACCAGATGTCCTCCTTTACCAGGACATGTCCTACATTTCAGCCTTCTGTCCAGGAGAAATTCCAACATGTCCTCCATTTTGAGCACGACTAGGGCCGCATCCACACTACAGAAATAATCCAGTTTGACACCACTTTAACTGCCATGACTCAGTGTTACAGAATTCCAACAATTGTAGTTATATTGAGATATTTAATCTTCTGTCTCAGAGAGCTCTGGTGCCACAATAAAGTACAATTCCCAGAATTCCATAGAATTCTATAGCACTGAGCCATGGCAAAGTAGTGTCAAACTGGATTATTTCTGCAATGTGGATGCAGCCTAAGAAAGCATGAATTTACATTTATATTAGTGGTGGTTTTTTGCTTTTATTTGGTAATTTTCTTATATATATATCTTTATTAGGGTTTTCTATAATATATATTTAACATACAGCACATAAAAAACATAAGAGAGAAAAAAACATACATACATACATACAAATATATAGATATACAGTAACGAATTATATACAAGTTTTCCTGTCAATACTTTAAAACAGAACTCGGTTTCCTAGAGGAGAGGGGACATGCTTATATCAGGCTAAATTACCTAATTTGGTAATTTTCTTTAAATGTCCTACAGTATATTTTGCAGTGCCTTTTCCTCCTCTGTGGTTAAGATGTCCGGTCACCTTGAACAGGATTCCAGTCATGGGGGGAAATATTTGCAGGGAACCCATTTTTGTATGCAGAAAAGAGAGTGTTTGAGGTCTGTGGGAATAAAGCCATATGTTTTTCTCCTCAGAATAATTCTTCCAAAAGACCTTTCGGATGTGTGACTGCAGGAGAAAATCGTACAAAATTCGCACTGGTCTAAATAGTCTTCCTTACAGGATTTCCCAGATATTGACAAACCTGTTTTTTAACCTAGGAAAGAATAATTACAAATACTATTTCCATCTCTATTTCAGGTTTCATGGCACTGGCTCATGACATAGGGGTGTGCTTGGGTACATACAGTGAAAAGGTAATACTCAGAACAATCCTGAGAGATATGGGGTAACATGTATTTTACAGGGATAACAGAAAGTTCATTAATTGATGGTTAACTTCCCCACCACCACCTCAGTACCAAGAGTTTCATCAATAGTCATCTCCTTTCGTGTTGTAAGCAATCTTCCACTGAGTTGACAGCATGGGCAATGGCTCATTTTGGGATTAATATGAAAAGGCAGATGAGAATGGATTTGTAGACTGTGTTTACTCCACAGGATATTCAGATAAATGGCCTACTGAAAATACACTCGGCTTCCTTCACCTAAGACCTATGATTCTTGTTGCTACAAGTCACGTGTAAAACACCACATGTAAATATTTCATCTAATGAGCTTGAACTTTAGACATCAAAATCCACTATTGAATGGGACTTTGAAGCCTTTCAGTCATGTAGCTATTAAACTGCACTCATGAATACACATATTATGTCGCCCTTATGAATGTACCTCTGGCATAACTTGGTTTAATTTGATTTAGCTTGAAGAAGCCTTCTATGAACATACCCAGGGGTAGCTGTGTTGGCCATATAGCAAATCTAATAACATTTTTTTAAAAACCCACCAAACAGGGATATCTTTATTGGGCAACCAAAATGCAAGCTTTCAAAGCTCCACTGGCTTCTTCATCAGGCAAAGTGTTAAAAACCATACAGGAGGAAAAAATGATGTTAGTCATAGGCCTGCATTTTGTTCTCAGTTCAGACGGTATGTAGGGGTATTTCTTGCAGTCTGGCATCTCCTCCTTCTAGCCTTGTGATTACTGGGAGATTTCAGTCCAGGAAATTTAACATCCATTTGCAAAACAAAACAAAACAAAAAAGATGCTTCCTTTGCAGTCCAGTATATTTCCATCCCTTGTGAGGCCAAAGACCCTTTTGTTAGGCAGAGGACACTGAATTTCTCAGGAAGCCTTCATGTTTTTGCATCAGGCAAACCTTAGGTAGTGTTGAGGAAAAACATGCCAATGCAGTCCCAATTTTAGGGGGCAAACAAGTTTTAACTTTGTTGGAGGTAGAAACCTTCTATGAATAGTTTAACTTGACTCAGGGGTCTCTTGACCAAGGTGTTAAAAAAAGAATTGTTGTTTTTACATTCTAGAAAAGTGAGAGAAGAAATGGAAGTCATAAAATGTGTTGACTAGTTTATTTAACAACTTTGGCATAACTGTTATCCTTAGTTTTTTTGTCATCAAGAACAAGGGAAAGAAAACATGAGCTATTCTTCCGCTAGATTTACAAAATGTTCATGAGCATGAACTTTGTCAAATGAATGGCGTTTAAGCCTTGGAGTGACAGGGTGTGTTTTGCTTTGCTTTGGTGTTTGAAACAGCCTTCCATTTAAATTGTTCCCGAGAAAGGTGATAAAGGGTGTCAGATGCTGAGTGCTAAGTGTTTATGGCTTAGCAAACATCCTGAGCAAATGTCACAGACCTGGGGGAGAACAGTATTTGTTAAAAGAACTTTCTCTGGATGTAGAAGACAGATAAGCATACTGACACCAGTGATATCTGTATGGCCCAGTACTGGCAAACTCGACCAAGCACTAAATGGGAATGAAATCTGCTGTACAATATCAGTGTGGGCAGTTAGATGTCACTGGGTTTACTACCAGTTTGAGACTTCGAAGTAAACATCTTTCAACGATGCTCAGTGACCTTGTATGTCTGCTTTAATGTGAAGCAGTGCCTATTCTGCAGCTGACAACTATTTTGGAAAATATTCAATTTAAGCTCTCTGATGCTTAAAAAAAAAAAAAAGCTCTGTCTGTTTTATTACTTGAGCTCTGTCTTAAAGTTTTCATAGGCCAGACACAGTTCAAAATAAAAGTAGCTCTTAGCTAATTGCAAAGCTTGGAAACCTTTTTTTAATGAACGGCTTCCAGAATCTTACAGACAGTATGCCCTAGGCTATGCTGGCTGGTAGATTTTGGGAGCTATAGTTCAAGATATTTCCTAACCAGAAATATTGTCATCAGAGCCTCAGTGAAGAGGCCTTGGGGCTCAAAATGTGTGTGTTGGGGGGGGGGGGGGGGGGGGGGGGCGGCAAAAAAGGAAATACTCTAACAACACAAATGACAACATCCTTCCTAACACAAACAGTTTTCAGCTGAGGTAGTGTGACATGAAGCTGCATGTCTGTACCTTCCCAAGAGGTTTTTATTCCCATTCCCATTTTTTTTATCCCAAATCTACAAATGTTTTTGTAGATGCTGTTCAACAAGTTGCCAATGTACCAAAATGAAGACATATAGATTTCTCTGCCATAGCTCAGTATCACTATAAGCACATGTTTATATAATTCAAGGCTTTGGGTTCACCAAAATATTCTGCAGAAGGTTAAACGGTTGTGAGGCAGTGCACGTCTGGCCTTCTGCCAAGTGTGGTTCTACAGACAAATCAGAGCAAGCTGCCAAGTTTGTGGGAGCTGAAGGCCCTGATATACTGACGTGGAAGGATGCCAAAATGCCATGTGTGTGTTTGTGTGTGTGTCAGAGAGAAAGAGAGAATTTCTCAGGTTGTCTAAAAATATGAAGCATGGAAGGTGGGGGTCTTTTTTAATAAAAGAAATATTCTCTTCAAATGAAATGTGTCAGTAGGCTGTGCTGACACAAGTAAATAACAGGAACCCTGAAAAGCTGTCATGGAGAAGCTGAGATGAAACTAATTGGGTTGAATTACATTTTTATTTTATTATCTATTTTTGGTCCCCTCTTCCAGCTAAGAAGAAAATAGCGCTCATGGCAACTAACACACTTTATTAAAAACAAATTAATCAGTAAAATTATTGTCATCCCAACAATCAATAGACATCTATATGGTTTTAAAGGCCAGATAATATGTCTTTACATGCCAACAAAAAGTTGAGAATCAGAAATGATCACATCTGTGAGGAGAATGTTTTCCACACTCTAGAAGCAAATCTTGAGGAAAGTGTCTCCTGCATGTCAATCAAGATGGCCTCTGAAGATGATATTATCAAGAGGATCTCTCCTGAAGATGGTGGCAATAATGCTGTCTTGCTATAGTGAAATGCAAAGCAACAGCCCAAGTTTCCCACCATCCCTAAATCATGATCTCATTTATTTAATTGTTACCAACACCTTTGAAATTCAGGGGGCTAGATTAGCTCTAAAGTATGTGAGGGGTACTCTAGAACAGGGGTAGGCAACCTTTTTGACCCGGGGGCCGGGTTGCTGTCCCTCAGACAACTCGGGGGGCCGAAGCCAAAAATAATAAATAAATAATTTTTTAAATAAATAAATAAATAAATAAACCGGGACAAATGTAGGACAAAAATTTAAAATGGAGGACAATTTTTAAATTAAAAAATGGAAGACACGCAAAAAAATGCTGATTTTTTAAAATGTTAATATAAATCCATGTTTCTGAGAAGACAATTTCCCCCCTTGCTCCCCCTTGCCCGCCGCTTGCCCCCACTTGCTCTTCCTTGCCCCGCACACAAAGGCCCCGCACGCTTGCGCGGGAGGCCAAAGGCCTCAGCGGCAATCTGCGGCAGGGCCAGGCTGGGGCTGGTCCCTAGGCCTCGGCGGGCCGCATGCGGCCTGCGGGCCGTAGGTTGCTGACCCCTGCTCTAGAACTATCCATGAGCCTTCTGAAGTGGACCATTTTAATCAGTCCCTCATCCCTGCACAGGTTCATGAGCTCTAGCAAGTCAAACCCCAACTACATAGTGCTCTATCCATGGAACCATAGAAAGTTTCTCCATTGTCCTGCACAGGACAGAAAAGAAGCTCTAGAGTGCATCCAAGATGAGTAGGGTCAGGTACTATTTGGTACAGACCCAAGATTGTCATGGTGACCACGAAATCCTGAGTCACTCATAAAAGGGTAGCCTTGACCTTGATGTTGAAGACCCCAAACACCAGAAGGTGAGGTAAATCCACTGCCACTCCCCATCCCACCCCAAATAGCGCATGTACAGACACTTTTCAGCAGTGAGGGGTATGGTGAGGAATACACCAACATATTTTCTGATCTGCCTCAGCCTTCCACTTTTAGACACACACACACACCCTGCAGACTGTGGTATATGGCATCTGGTCAAATCTTGAAAGACCATTATAATGATTCCTCCCCATTCCCTCAGCGTTATATCTGTCATGCCCAGCCTGGAGGATGACTCGGGAGGACTCAGAGGATGAGCCAGAGCCTCTGGGACCTGAACCTGTAATTGCGGAGCCTGTGGCTGCCCTAGCTCTGCTGGAGCAGAGTCTTTGGCCCCTCCAGAGGTTCAGCAGCCAAGTCTGCCTGGTACCGAGGCTGTGGACATAGAGGAGGATCTGGGCAGTGTGCCTACCTTCAGGGAGC
>NW_024802942.1:651636-688686 GCF_019175285.1 Sceloporus undulatus
CAGGGCTCCAGAGGCCGCATCGGGCCTCCCAGGGGCCCGGTGCAGCTCCTGGAGCCCCGATTCAGGGCTCCAGAGGCCGCATCGGGCCTCCTAATGGGCGCCACCATTTTGAAGGGCAAAATGGCGGCCAGAGCGGCCAAAATCGGCGGCAATTTCAGCGGCAGGAGGGACCGGGGGCCGGCAGAAAGGTGCCCGCGGGCCGCATCCGGCCCACAGGCTGGAGGTTGCTGACCCCTGGTTTAGGGGCTACATCGGGGCCATGAAAGTCTTCCAATCTGAAGTTAGCAAGATCTAAGCTTTGATCAATGGCAGTCTCTTCCTCTGTGACTCGGGAAGCAACTGACTGCTGCTTTCATTCTGTCTTCTGTGAACAATCTCCAGCATGAGAGGGAATTGTGAAAGAGATCTTTCTTCTGCCTGTTGCACAGGAGATCATTCACAGGAGGGGGGTGGAAACAGCAGTCAACTGCTTCCCAGTTGATAGGGGAACCAATCACCATTGATTGCAGCAGTAGCTGCCTGGTAAGTGGAGATTGGTGGAGGGGGGGTTCACATGGGGATTCATTACTTAGCGCTATAACTGTTTTGCTTTTCTCCATGCATTTGAGGAAGTAGGCTGTAGCCTACGAAAGTTCATGATACCAGCTTCTTTATTTCAGTGACTTTCAAAGGTACTACAAGATCCTTTTGCATATTGATTTTCCAGATTAACACGGCTATGTCTTTGAATTCTAGTTTGCTTATGCACATGTAAGTCCCCAACAGGATTCTGGCCATACCTAACTACATACATCATTTCATTCCATGTCTATTTCTTCACATCATTCTTACAGCTTCTGAACAAAATAGGTGGGTGGTTGTGCAGAGCAGTTTTCATTATAGCATATCTGGCCCACACTAAGCCTGAAGCAGTCATGTACTGATGCCTGATTGATTCTGCCTGTTTTTGCTTTGCTGGGTACACAGCAAAGAAGAACCTTTCTAGAGCTGTAGATGATACCACACAAGGCTAGTGAGCTCTTTTGAGTCACAAATTATACTGGCTTAATCCAAACATTCTGAAGAATTAGGATGAGTGAGTGATTTGAAAGGAAAGTCTGTGTGCTCTGACATTTGGATTGTTCATGTTATACCATTTTCTATTTGTGCAGTCTAAAAATTGAAACTGGAAATTAACTTTTAAAAAGGAATTGGTTACTCCAAAGCAGCTAGATGCTTTACAGTTTTTAAAAATGAGTCATTACTTTCATATTTCTCAAAAGCAATTAAAATAGCTCCTTTTAGCTCCTTTAAATAAACCTTCTGAACACTACACACCACTGACCTATGGCACAAAAAATATTTTCCCCATCCACCTTTTTTCTGTAAAAGTAACTAACTTGTTCTGTTTATGCTGAAAAAAATGGTGAAGTTGTTCCTTACCAAATTTTAGTCATAATGTAATTTAGGTCCAAGACAGACGGGCGGAGAAATGCCACCCCTGTGTGCTGCGCAGCATTACCACAGCGACCAAATGGTGTGGTACCCCTGCACAGTAAAAAAGGAGCCGCCTAGAGCAGCTTCTTTTCTGCGTCGTCAGAAGATGTGTGGGTGCTCAGATAACCACACGTCATAGACACGCCGCCCCCCCATGTGGGCAGTGTCATGAAATTATGGCACCGCCCGCACGTGGAAGGGCTCGGGAGCATGTGGTTGGTGTAGGCTTCCAAACCCTACTATCGCTGCCAGGATGTTGCTTCCTGGCAGCATGTACCAGGCCTTAGTAATGTCTTAGGATGTAGCCACACTTCAGAAATAAAGCCATTAGACCCACTTTAACTGCCATGGCTCTGTCCTACAGAATCTTGGGATTTGACGTTTGGAGAGGCACCAAAGTGTTCTGACAGAGAAGGCTAAATATCTCACAAAACTACAAATCCCAGAATTCTGTAGCATTGAGCCATGACAGTTAAAGCAGTGCCAAACTGCCTCAGTTCTGCAGTGTGAATGCAGCCTCAGTTATTGAAGATGGAGTAATTACAAGAAACTAGCTATATGAGACCAAATTTGTAACCAGTTACTTCCCAGTTCTCATTAATAAGGCAAAGTTTTACAACAGAACTCCTGAACCATTCTTTTTATCCTTCAAATGAGGAACTCTCATTGTGTATTCTTTTCCTTGCAGTAAAAAGCATGCATGGTATAATATTCTCTTCCCACTTTTATCTCCAAGTGCAGAATAGGAGTGCTAACACACACACACACACACACACACACTCTTTTGAAAAAGCTACCTGTAGCTTATGAATGTTTGGTTGCTTCTGAAATGCCCAGTAGCTTTATTTTGCTAGCAATCCCAGGTGGCCTATAAGCTTTTCTTTTTTTTTTCTTTCTCCCCCTGAAGGTTTGACTGCTTGATATTTTAATGAACTATCATTTACCATCAGTGTTGCCTGCAGCCTCAAACTTTCTTTAAACAAGTTTATATGTTTAAAGGGATTTTATTGAGAATGCAGGCTCTGTTCCATCTCGCTCAGAATGCTGACTGCAAAGCCCTCTCATAATACTTCATTACTTTAGCAAAAGCAAAGACTCTGAGAGAGAGAGAGAGAGAGAGAGAGAGAGAGAGAGAGAGAGACTCAGACAAAACCTTAAAGCAGCTAGCAAAATGAATTTGCAAGGATAAAGTGAGTAGTAGAATATATTGTCCCAGGCCCATTTGATCACCTCAGAACTGTGAAGTCAAAGCCTTTCACGGCCAGCATTCATAGTTTTTTGTAGGGTTTTCAGGCTATGAGGCCATGCTCTAGAAGTTTATTCCTGATGTTTTGCCAGCAGCTGTGGCTGGCATCTTCAGAGTGCTGGCATATACTGTCAGGTGATTACACAGGAGGTGATACACAAATTAACATGCAAATCACCTCTTCTCAACCAGCAGTATACAATTGGCCCTCCATTTTTGTGGGGAATCCATTCTGGAACCCCCCTGCGAAAATGGAGGCTCACGCATATTCAAAATATAGGCTTGAATGCAATGCGCCTCTGTGTGTGTGGCCCAGGCACGGGCAACATTGAGATCATCCCTCAGGGAATATTCAAGGTTGCAGATTTCAGATCCATGAGTTGGGAGGGGTGACTGTATATATTCCACTCTTTTCCATTCGAGCATTTTCTGAAGATGCCAGCCACAGCTGCTGGCAAAACATCAGGAATAAACTCTTCTAGAACATGGTCACATAGCCCTAAAAACCCATAAAATACGACCTCAGAACTTGTTGGACTGTTTTAGGGATTCTGTTCTAGGGATAATTTTTCTTCTTCTTTTAGGCAATGGTGTGCATGATAGTCCACCTTCATTCAGTGGGGGTTACTGCCAGGTGAGGGTGGATAGAAATGTTACTTTGTAGTATAATGAATTCCATACGGAAAAATCTTTTCCTTCTTATCATTTTCATCAGGCTGAAAATGCAGAGGCCAACTTCTTGCTCAAAGAGTGGTTTGTCTCATTTTGGCCAAGTATTGTATTGACCTTCCTTGGTGCTGCTCAGTTTTGTGTGCTTGAGCTGCAACAAGCAAACACTCCTTCCTCCATGTTTTATTGTACTTAGATTGCCCTCCTTACTCAATGGCACATTGCTCTCTAATGCCTAGAGTTCTTTGTGCAGGTATTATTGGATGGACTTGCTGTAGATCATTGCTAATTCCTTTCTGTCCAACAACCAGACTATAACCAGGGGTTTGTTTTAGAGATCACATATCAACTGTGCAAGTTTCTTTTTCAAGTATTCTTCTCCCCCGTGAACCTGCCTGATCTTTGGGGGAGTCACTTTCACCACCATCACAGGTACATGTAATCTGCCTGGGAGAAAAGCAGCAAAGAAAAAGAAAGAAAGAAAGAAAGAAAGAAAGAAAGAATTTCCGCTGTCACCATTACAAGAATGGTCTTTTGCAGACACTCTTCCACAATCATTTTCACTCAAACAGCATAGACCATGAGTGCAAAATGATATAGGGGCGAGAGGAAAGAATCCAACAAAACATTAATTTAGAGGTACAGTGCGCCGCGTCATAAGCGGATGCACCATTTGTGGCTTTCAGCATATGCTGAAAGGGAGCCCGTGGGAGTGCATGGGGCGCAAGGGGCGGCACATCCCATTAAGAATAATGGGGTGCATGCCTATGGCGCACATGCGCTGCTGTGCCACCGCACCATGTACAAGCCCCATTATGTTCAATGGGGCTCGAGCATACACATTTTTTTATGCAGGGGGGAGGGTCCGGAATGGATCCCCCATGTAAAAAAAGGGTGCACTGTACATTTCTTCAAGACCAGCAACTTCTAAGTATTCAAAATATATCTTTTGCTGAAACTATGGCCCGGTTCAGACAGGTGCGATAGGACACCCTTGTCACATGTGAGGGGCAGCGCTTCTAGATGCCCCTTGCCCCTCGCATGTGATGAGGGTGTCAAAATGGCAGCATCCTGTATAGATGAGCACCACCATCATTACATGATAGACACCTAGCGTCCACATGTTGCGGTGCTATTATGAAGTCACGAGTGCTCCATTGGCATACTGCGGCGTCATAATGGCACCGCAAGAAGAACCCGCTTTTTGCTGGTTCTTTTTGGTCTGCAGGGAAGTCCCATAGTCTGGAGGCTGCGGCTTCCCTGCGGACCAAAGCTAGGCGCCGGGAGACCATCCTTTTTGGATGGTCTGTCCTGCGTCTATATCATTCCTATGGCTGGAGAATGATAGAATGCTCAAAAGAATGCAAGAATACCAGAACAGTAGACATTTTTGCAGTTGCGGCAGCTAGAAGTGATGGGCACATGGAAAACTATAGACCAAATGACTTGGAGAGGATTAGCCACTAGGTGTCATTTGCCTGGAGATTTGTTTTCTTGCCAAGTGATAAGTTTCCTTGAAACTTCAGCCATTGCCCTGAGACCTGGCCACCCAATTTAAATAGCTATTTGGACATCAAAATGGCAGACTTAACAAACTGCATCAATTTCTGGGATGAGGTATTGGGTCAAAAATTTAATTTATGCATCTACCTGGATGAATTTATGCATGAATACTTTGTTTTTAGGCCTTATGATTCATTCTCCAGATCTATAATTTATGAGATGGATTGTATAGTTCATAATGCAGTTCTTTCTTGTGAGAAGTGTCTCACATAAAACATAGACTGACTCATGAAAATGGTAAGGCAGTAAATCAGCAAGAACATTCAAAATTTTATTATATTCATGTCTATTAGTGGACAGATCCCAGTTCACAGGGCAGTATGTAAACTTAATTTATTTCAAATGTCAATTTGTTTCTTTCTAATACACCACCATGAGCACAGTGCCCTCTAGGCGGATATTTCATCCAGTAAAAAACACCAGCAGGTTAACCTCTTCTCCTTTGTGTGCTTGTTAGAGTATCATCAAACAATACCATTTAAACCAGAGAACTGGCTTTCCCAGGTGTTATATCACTACTTATTAACATCACTGTAAAAGTATTAAAATAGGTTAAAGTTTTGAGATAAGGGACACTTTGTGGTATGTAAAAGTATACACACTGGCTGAACAAAATATAGTATGGCTTGCCATATGCATAATGTTTCTCTTATGTAAGTGTGGATATGACCCAAGTCTCTGACCCTGATCTTATTGTTATTTAAGAAATGGAAAATTAAACAGCCATACTTAAGGCCACAGCCTTGCAAATATTTACACACATGCTTAATCTTAACTCCGGCGGAGTCCTGAGGCAATCCCATAAACTTCTACACAGAAGGGAATTGTTTGTTAGAGATTATGTCAGCAAAAGATCCAGTCAGCCAAATGTAATGTATACTTCCATCCAAAAATAAGATTATCAAGCTTATGGCTATAAAATATATCAGTGGCTTAAGAGCTTTATCATTTTAGTAAATACATCAAGAGTCATTAGGAATTTACTCTAGAATGTATGTTTTAGTTGGTTTTATGACTTTAAGGGCATCAAAAGAGATGTACTGGATCAAACCAAAAGACCGAAGGCCTGTGTTTCCCACAATGTCCAACTGGAACAGTGAATAGGACAGAAGGGCCTTCTGATGTTTGAGACAGTTTCACAACTGGCTTCCTAATTTGTCCTCTTGCATCTCAGCCTCAGAGGACAGCAATGGCAGACCCCCTCTGAAGAAGCTCACCAAGAAAACCCCATGAAAGGTTTGCCTTAGAAACTATTTGAAGGCACACAACAATACAACAAATTAGGAAGAACTGAACATAAAATGGAGGAACATCTACGATCTTTTCTTTTGGTTCGGTTCCTCTTCATGATGGAAGGTTTGGTGTAGAAAATGTGAACTGAAACACAAAGTAAAGACATTTCTTTCTCACAACTTTCTCTTCATTTTTATTCCACTACAGTCTAGCATCTCCTTGCACATGCAAGAGGTGCATCATACATCTGCTCATGAGGCTGACAAGACTGCCCATCCACTTGACTGGAAAGGTGTGTCTACATCTCTGCCTTCCTTGTTGAGGTACCAGAGCTCTCAGACAGACAAGGTTAAATGTCTCACAAAACTATAGTTCACAGAATTCCAGATCATTGAGCAATGGCAGTTACAGTGGTGTCAAACTGGATCATTTCTGCAGTGCAGATACAACCTAAGCATGCTGAACTAACCTAGGCCAAGCTGGGGTAGGAGAGGGAGGGCTAAGCTGGCTTGACTTTTGAAGAAGTGAGATAATAATGACACAGAGAAAAAAGGTGGAATGATACCTAAAATTGGCAGGTTAGGATAGGTGGATAAGAAGTGAGGAAACCTCTTAAACTGCGTGTGAACAGCAGATATAATCCAGTTTGACAACACTTTAACTGCCATGGTTCAATGTTACGGGATTCTGGGAATTGCAGTTTGTTGTAGCATCAGAGTTCTCTGGCTGGGAAGGCTAAATATCTCATAAAACTACAATTCTCAGAATTCCAGTAGTTCCAGAACTGAGCCATGGCACTTAAAGTAGCGTCAGACTGGATTATTTCTGCAGTGCAGATGCAGGCTAAGGCACTGAATTGCTATTTAATTTTATCACTCTTTCTCTAAAACCTATATAACTCTTTACATGCTGAGTACTTATGCCTTTCCAAGACATCAACTAGAGGAAACACACATTTCCTACTGTTTAATAACTTCAGATGGGAGGAATTGGAAGTGTTCATAGAAATGAGTAAATTGATGCCATTTAACTTTATTCACATCAGTCATATAAAATGTGCACTCATCAAACAAGCTCTTCAGCAACACTTGGGAATGATGAAGTCAGTCAGTTCTTTTAGCAGGTGGCATTCACACTTAGTGAAAAACCACAGAACTCCAGTCAACAATCCACTGGTGGAAGATATGAACATGGTATTATGACCAATGGGAAGGATGGAAGGGACCAAAAACTATTCCATGGCAGGCTTACCTCAACTAATGCCCTCCAGAGTTTCAATTAGCACCAACCAGAAAATCCAGTTGTCATGGCTGAAGGGGATTCTGGTTCTGAAGTCTATTCTAGGATGTTTTTCTCAGGTTAACTATAGATGTTCTCTAAGAACAGTTTCAAATTACTAACATTTTCTAGTTTGAGGAAATTAATTTCATATTTGTATCTCTGGACAACTGCTTGCATAATTCTTGCTACAGACAAACCGGTTCAACTGGGCTATTGCTACAGGCTTTACTTTACGGTTCCTCCTGTCTTCATTGGTTTTAGGCAAAAAGTTCTGAATGGGGAAAATACCCCCCCCCCCCCACCTTCAATGACATGAAAGAATTTGCCTTATTTGATGTCAGGTTATGAAAACCTTGAGGTGCTGTTTTACCAGATGGATTGCAACAAATACCAGGATCAGTAACCAATGAATCTGGATACTTACAACAATATGTTTGGATGGTTATGTCTTCCAGCATGGTGTAGTGATTTGAGCATCGAACCATGTCTCTGACGACCAGCATTCAGTTTCCTCTCTTGGCCATAGAAACCCACTGAGTGACCTTGGGCAAGTCACACCCTCTCAGCCCCAGAAAACCCCATTATAGTTTCACCTTAGGATCACCACAAGTTGGAAACAACTTGAAGATGCACAACAACAAAAACAACAACAATATCTTCTTTACTCAAGGACAGTCCAAGGCCTCCCTCAGCAGAGTTGGCAGAAGGATCCTAAATTAAGTACGGCTGGCTTACTGTACATGGAAGTAATATGTATTACCAACTTGGAAGGCCATGTGAAATAAAGAGAGCTCTGAAAATTTACTTGGTTTGACTGCAGCTCCCAGAAAACCCTATTGAGCATGGCCAATACCCTTGCTGGCTAGATGATTTTGAAATAAATAAATTTTCCATGTTCTGGAAGTTTGCAAAATAGAGGTACCTTCTTGGATAGTTAAAATGACAAACTGTATATATGAATTACACTGACAATATTAGAAGACATTGTAACCCATGAACTCTACACTTCTGTGCATAGCTTGGTTATAGTAATTCCTGACTAGTGGTTTATAATTTTTTTTAAAAGGTAGTCTATAAGACTTTAAAAGAAAAGTGCCTAAAGAGAATAACCTATCTGAACTAGTATGTCCAGAGCCTGAGGACAAAAATCATATATAAAGGAAATGCATATTTCCTGCTCTTACAACCTTTTCCCTCCAGGCATGTGATTTCTTCAAAGTATCCTTCCCGAATAAGACCTGTAAAAGAAAACCAAGTTGTTAAACCCAACAAGTTCATTTTAAACTTTCAAAGTGAGGCAAGCTTGTACCAGGATAAGCATAGACCTTTCCCCTCTTAATGGAGCTCTGCTTCCAGTCATGTTGAGGTGCTGCTGAACTTTGGTGCTTATGAACATTGATGTTTGTTAGCTGGGGAGGGGAGGATTGAGGGCAATAACCCCCAAGTAACAATGACATGTTCCTTAAGTTCCCAAATTTCTAGTATTGCAGTAATGTAAAAGTTTGGACATCCAAAGAATGAGAGCCGGGAGGGAGGAAGGACAAGTCCCATTGTCTCCACTGGTGGTGCGGTCACATGGCTGCATTGCCATTGGGGACAATACAGATTTGAGCATCCATGGATTTTGGTATCTGCGTGTGGCTCTAGAACATATCCTCTGTGGATACCAAGGGCTGACTGTATTTTAGCTTAAAGCTCTAGCTGCTGTTACCTAAACCTTGGGAGAGGCATTTATTTTTTTGAAATGGAAAAAGGCTATTAAAAATCTGTGGAAGATTAGGATCATCAGAAAGGCCTCAGTCTTCAATCTGATGTTACTCACTCCTGGCCCTCAAGATGTGCTCTGATTCTATGAATTTTAAAATCTTTCTGTGTATTTATTGCTTTTACTTCATTTGATATGATTAGAATCCTACCTTTCTCCCAGATTTAGAATCACAGGCAGCCAAACACATAAAGAACCAAGTAGTAATAGCAACACAATGTGTTACAAATATTAAAATACAATTAAACTAATTGCAATAGTAAAAGCACAAATTAAACTAGAAAAAATTTAAAATGCCATTCAATAATACTAATAATAATTAAAAGTGAAAATACAAAGATTCAGCACATTCATTAAAATCCTTGCCTGTAGCAGCTATTGATGACCAGGCTGAATAGAAAGGTCTCTGCCTCCCCATAGAAGGACAATGATTAACTGAATGATTTGGGTTGTTACACCTCACTGCCTGGCGAATTTGGACATTTTGTGCTGTTTTGAAACTTCAGTCATACTGCAGAGAAGCTAGAGCCATATGTCTGCCACAGTGTACTGCTTTAGCTTGGTAAATATTGAATCCAAGAAAATGATTTCCACAATATGACATGTTATAGGCATGCAAGGAATTTCCTGTGATTCCTCATTATTAATAAATAGGATCTTTTTTAAAAGAACAACAACTTGATTTCTGCAGAAAGGCATGATACTTTCTTGACTGCTTACTAAAGCAGCAAATGAATAGCATTGTTCCAATGTCTGTCTGTCTGTCTGTCTGTCTACCTACAGACCAGGATATCTTTCCCCCCTACCAAGATGGAAACCCCAAGGGAAACAGTGGGCTGTCAAGCTACGTTCTAGCTTGACTAATCACCTCTGACTCACACTGGATAAAAACAGGAAAACTATGGCTTAAGGTACATTTTGGCAATATAACAGAGAGCTAGAAGTGTTAGAATGAATGTTCATCACACCAATCTGTGATTCAAGATGACTTTTTTTTTTTTGCAGTCATTTTCAAACAAAAATGCTCAGTAGTACATCAAGTGCAAATAAAAAAGCTGCTTGAAATTTTATTGCAATGAGCTACCTTCCAATCTATGACATAACTGATTTGGAGCCTTAAAATGAAGTATCCTCTTTCTCACCACAGTTTATAAGGCAGCTAATATATTTCTATTGTTCTATGCACTGAGCTGTAGGCAGACTTAGTCATGCTTAGAGCATATCCACTATAATCAACAAAACACAACAAACTGGAATGATGAACTGAAATCCCATTGGTATCACTGCTTCTACTCCAAGGATGACTTGTGTCTGATGATCCAAATAACACATCATCCACGACTTGTGTCTGATGATCCAAATAACACATCATCCACATGTCCTCACAGCTATCTGTCCAGATAATGCAGGGCCGAATGAACAATTCTGATGCAAACTATTCTGATAACATACAACCAGTTCAGCACTGAACCCACATTGTATGTCCTTTCAAACAGATTTTAAAAACTCATCTTTTGGTCTGGAACTTCCTAGAAAGTCTGTAGCCTTCTGGAGCAATGTTGTGTGACTGTTTACAATATGTCCTTCTGTGTTGCCCACAGCTGTTGCAACATGCATAACTTGCTCCCTCACAGGTCAGACCAAGGTACCCAGCCATGTGATTGATGCTGAGCATCTGTTTTTCAGTCTCAGAAGAAGGAACTTGTGCTGGCAACTGCAGTGAATGGCACAGTGGGATATACATGTGAACAGCCGTCCAGCATTGCTCCAAAATGTCCAAGTAATGGGGGGGGGGGAGTTTGGAGTTAGAATACTCCAGGCTGTTCCCAGAACATTCTGGCTCATGTGGACCCAACCTTAGTTAAGACGTCAGATCCAAATTCCCTCTTTTGTTTTCTTTGCCCCCCCACCCCATGGTCAAAGGACACAAAGGTCTGTACTATTCGATTGTTGCTTTAGTGCCCATTCTGTGGACACATAAAATCTTATTCTTGCATGGGATAATGAAAAATGTCAAGTGAATTGTCTCCACTAGACAAGATTACAAGTGGTTTTGCATATACAGTGGTACCTTCCCTTAAGCAGGGGATCCATTCTGGACCCCCCATGTAAGGGAAATTCCATGTATACTTGAGCCCCATTAAAGCCAATGGGGCTCGTGCTTGGAGTGGCGTGGTGGCACGTGCACACCCCATTACTTTTTCTGGGATGTGGCACTCCTTTTTACAGTGCCACTTCCAGCATATGCTGGAAGCTGCGTAAGGCACACCCGCGTATGATGAGGGCGCACTATACATGTTGATGATGGCAAATTCAAGTTGGGATGTTATTGCCAAAATTTTGTGTATTCTTTGTTTTTGCACAAAGCATTTTTACAAAGAAAACAGATTGCACAACAATGTTGGGGGTTGTGCAATAATGTTATTTTTCCCCCACACCCAAATCCTGAAATGAGAAAAGTCTTGTACATGTAAAAATGTTTAAACTAACACTTTTCACAATTAATGTTTGGGAGAAACTGACATCTTTACCCAACGCATTGGAATACATAAAAATCTTCTTTAAGTTTGTTTTTTTTAGCAGACTTTGCCAAAATGTAAATGTGAGAGAAAGCAACATGAGCAGGTTTGCCTGCCCAAGTCCCATATTCAGTCTCCAGCTTCTTCCATTGAAAGGATCAGACAGTAGATGGTGGTATAAAAGACCTCTGGAGAATTGTTCCTAGTCACCACAGCCAATATTGACCTAGATAGATGTGGCCCGGAATAATGCAGCTTCCAATGTTCAAATCCCGGGCTTTCTCTGTCTGTATAATATGTAGCAATTCCAACTCCAGTTTGTTTGGAGGGGAACTCTTATGGGCCCCTGAAAAGCTGCTTCCAGGACACCGACAATAGCATTGACTAGGCCTATTGCTGATTTAACTCAGACCAGTGTCTAGAGAACAGGATCTTTGGTTTCTTCTGCTGAAGTTCTGAATATGATAAGGATTTAGTATTTACTACATCTGTAGACAGGTGACCAGTTCATATATAAGTTAACAAAAAGGAAAAAAAAGAAGAAGGCAGAGGAGAATGTGGGAATTTCCCAATTGTAGCAGAGTTTAAGGCATTCCTTCCAAGAAGGAAGTAACCTTTAAAAAGAACTTTTAACAAACTTAATTAACATAACAGACTTTTTTAAAGACTATACTAAAGCTTTTTTTTTTTTAAAGCTAGACATACTGAACTAAGAAAAGAGCAGAGTAATGAAGTGGAAGATGAAATGTGTTATGCTTTAAAGTGACAAGAATGAAAACGAATACCTGCTAGCATTTGATTGAACATACAGCCGGCAATATACACAGATTTTTTATACACAGATTTTTTATACACAGATTCAAGCATCCATGGTTTGAAAATATTAAAAAAAAGTATAAATTTCAAATATTAAACATTGATTTTCCAATTTTTATAAGGGATACCATTTTGCTTTCTCACTATATTTAATGGGACTTGAGCATCCACGGATTTTGTTATCCACGGGGGATCCTGGAACCAAATCCCAGGGGATAACAAGGATCCACTGTACTATCACTTTCAGATGTGTTCATCCATAAGCTTGCTCCATCCCATTATGGCAGTAGTTCCCAACCTTTGGCTATCCCAATGTTTTGGACTTCAGCTCCCATAATTCCTGACTATTGGCCAAGTTGGCTGGGGCTTCTGGGATCTAAAGTCCAAAACAAATGGGATCTGAAGTCCAAACCAAATTCGGAACCACTGCATTGTGACATCTACAATTTTTCAAAAATCCCATTGTGATAATTAGTACATGAATATGAATGTAAGCATGAGGGCAAGGATCCAGTGTTGGATTTCCACAGATAGACAGGCAGTAATGTGTGAAAGCAAGATGAGGTGATATCTCTTTCTCACTGCAGCCCCTTGGAGGCCTGGGCAACCCTCTGAGGCTGTTTTTTTGCAGGCTATAAGGCAGGAGGTAAGTCTATGATACTATCTCTGAAGTGCCAATATTATACTAGATTCAAGCCATTTTTTAAATTTTAATTTTCTCCCAAATGCACATTTCTAAAGATTTCCCCCATACCATATATATTTTAAAGCAGTTATCTTTTAAATGGTTTTATTTAAAGGATCAGTGCTTTTATCTTACTATATTTTAAATGTACTTTAAACTTTTTTAACTTTTTGTTTTTAATAGAATTATTTGTTTAATTTTTCTAAAATGTTTTTTGTGTAATAGGATTTTGTCTGTACTGTACTTTCTTTTAGGTTGTTGTAAGCAACCTTTGGTTCTATGTCGAGAGGAAGGTGGGATATAACTTAATTAAAGGTATAAATAAGAAAATAAACTTGGGAACAGTTTTGAAAGCAGCTCACACAACTTTCAGAAAAGCATTATGACCACAATTCTAGATCATCTATGGAAGCTGCTGCCACACTGCAGAATTAATGATGTTTGACACTCCTTTAACTGCCATGGCTCCATCCTATGGAATCCTGGGACTTGTAGTATGTTGTGGCACCAGAGCTCTCTGACACAGAATGCTAAATATCTCACAAAACCACAGATCCTAGATTTCCATAGCATGGAGCCATGGTATTCAAAGTGGTACCAAACTGCACCACTTCCACAGTGTAGATGCAACCTAAGTTGGATAACTACCTAAACTAATCAGCTCACTAGCATCTCCCAGCCTGACCAACCCCTCCCATACCCAGCTGTCTAAGCCGATATTTACATAGTTTATTTTCCATACCTTTTAAAACCTTGGTTCTTCTCCTTTGGATATGTTCTAAAGTTTGTCCATATTCCTTTTCAACTGTGGTACTCTGAACTGAACACTGGTATTTTAAATGAAGTCTGATCAAAGCAGAATAGAGTGGCACTACTACTTCCCTCAGTCTGGGCATCATACTTCTGATGATTCAGCCTTGAATTGCATTGGCTTTTTTGGCTGCTGCATCACATAGTTGACTCATGTTTAGATTGTGGTTTAATTAAGATCCCTAGATATTTTTCATGGGTACTCTTGTCAAGTCAGGACCTATATTACTTCACTAGTCTCACCTCATCCAATATTTGTCCATATCATTTTTATTTGCCAGGCCACCCATCCTATATTTGTGCAATTCATTTTCCTGACTAAACTTTGTACCTTATATTTTTCCTGGTGAAATTAATTTTGTTAGTTTTGGACTAGCTCTCCAATCTGTTATTTTGAGTCTTGATCTTGTCTTGTCAAATAATAGCTACCTCTTCTAATTTGGTGCCATCTGTAAATTGAGTAAGCTATGCCAGGATTTGAATCCTGCTCTCTCAGTCTCCTAGTCCAACGCTAAAATCATTAGGCAGTCATTTCTTCATGCTGAAAGAAACTGCAAATACAAGCAACAGCATATGTTCTGGAGCAACAACAGAAGCAACAGAAGAGCAATAAAAGTAAAAAACCTTTAAAAAAGAGTAGCAGTAGAGGAGGAATGATAAAGCAGTGAGGTGAGACTAGTGCAGCTATTGTGAAATAAAATGAAGCTTAGCAGAAGAGACAGACAGTAACAACAAAATTGTAAAACAAAAAGAAAGAAGACACGAGTAGCTGTTTCTTTCTTAATATAAAGTTTTCCTATTCAATAGGTAATTAAGGAAAGTGTTTAAATTTTCTATGGTCATTCATATTTATAAAAACTAGAAATAAATGTGTGTGTTTTATTGTGTATGATGCTATGTTCAAACAGAATGTATTACATAAAGTGTTCTTTTTATGAACAATACATCTTACTCCCAGATAAGTGGGTAAAGGGTTAGAAACTCTGGTCCAAAATATACTGCTGAAATAATCCAGTTTGAGACCGCTTTAACTGCCCTGGTTGAGTGCTAGGGATTTCTGGGAATGGTAGCTTTGTGTGACATTTAGCTTTCTTGCTAGAGAGCTCTGGGGCCACAATAAACTACAATTCCCAGAATTCCCTAGCTCTGAGCCAGGGCAGTTAAAGAGATCGCAAACTGGATTTTTTTCTGTCAGTGTTTTGGACTTTAGATACAGTACCTGGAAGGCAAGGTTGCTAATGAAGTGTGATTTGACTAAGGATGGGTAAAAATTTCATTTCAGTTCACTTCTCATAAGAATTTGCCATGATTTGCCTCCCCCCCCCACCCCATTCCTGGGATGGAAATAACTTGAGCAATATAAAAATTAAATGTGAATAAAACTGAAACCAATACATTTGTCCATTTAAGCCCACAACTTTGAGTTCTTAATTCCTAAAAGTCTGGGTTTGAATCCCTATGTATTTGACCGTATTGATGCTTAAATAGGGTTGCTGCATCTTTTTTCTTAGATCTGTAACATGGGAGGATAATATGCTGGAATAGCTATACCTCTTGAATTTGGCCAGTACAAATGGTAGAGAATTTTCTTTCCATTTGTTTTTGTGGTATTACCAAAAGTTACATATTGCTTAGCATTTAGGATGGAAAGAACATCACATTTAAAAAGAAACAAATGTCGGAAAATGTAAAGGGTTGGCTTAGCTTTGTGCTAATATTGTGGTTATGTCCCTGGACTGGAGGAGGTTTGGGTGAGATTTCTTTGGAACTTATCCCGTGACATTTTAAATTGGCTTACCACTATCTAGTTTAAACCTTAATTCAAGCAGCATCCTGATATTATCAGATGGTTTTGCCACCCAGTTTGCTGCCTGAATACAGCCCAGGTCCATCCCCGCTTCCAGGAATGCTCCATTGGTCATTCTCTCAAGCTGGAAAACTCCCACATCCAAAAAGAGCTGGGAGGAGCAGCTCTGGAAGCAGGGATTGACCCGGGATTGATTTGGGTGGCAAATTAGGTGGCATAAACCATCTGATAAGATCAGGATGCTGCCCAAATTAATATTTAACTCAGATAGAGGTAAAACGATTTAAAACACTATGGGATAAGCTCCTTAGATTACCTGATAGAAGAGGGTTCTTCTAATCCCATCACGTTTTCTGGCAGATGGAGAATCTTCTGGTTGATGATGCCTAATCCAAAACCCCTATAGTCAGCTTTCACTGTCATGCATAAACTCTTGGAGCAAGAGGAGCCCAGGAATAACTCCTGTATGTGTGCAAGAGCTCAACTGGAGGATCTGGACATAAATGGTCTAATACAGTGGTTCTCAACTGAGGTTGGGGGTTCAAGGTGTTGTTAGACTAGACTCTAGATGTAGTTAGACTATTTTTTTTCAGAAGCCTCAACACTATGGCTGAAATGTGAGATTCTGGGAGTTGAAGTCCACAAACATCTGGAGTCTTCTTCAAGCTAACTCACACTTCACAATGATAGTGCTATTTTTCCACTTTAACGGCCAGGGTTCTATGCTATCAAGTCTTGAGATTTGTAGTTTGGTCAGAGGCACGAAAGGAGTGCACTGTCTGAAAAATTCTAAATACCTCCCCTTAAACTGACGATCCCAGGATGCCATCAGACAGAACCAGGGAAATTAAAGTGGGATCATACCACTGTAATTCTCCAGTGTGAATTGGCCCCCAGTTAAGAACCAGAATGTTGTAGAATAGAATCTTGTTAAACTCATTTCATAATGATCCTGTCAGCTTTTCTCCTTAATTTTCATATGGGCTCCTTTCAAATGCCATACTGTCATTAAACTTTAAGACTTAATACTTGAAGCTTTCCACTTTCACAGTCTCTGTTCTTTCTTCTTCACACAATGCAAACAATGGCATATTCTATCACAAGATGTAGTGATTGGCACCAACTTGGATGGCTTTAAATGGAGTTAGCTTTAAATAGTAATACAGCTATCAATGCCTACTAGTCCTGATAGCTATACATTATCTTCCATGTAAGAGGCAGATAGTAGGAGGGTGCTGGTAGGCCTTCTATAGAGATATGGCTGGCCACTGTGAGAACGCAATGCACTAGATAGGATGGATCTAGCACAAATTGTCTTATGTTCTCTTATTTTTCTATTCCCTCTTTCATATTTATCTCTTTCTTGTTCTCCAGTTATCCTTTCATTCACCCATTCCCTGTTCATTCTCCATTAATCAAATATTTAGGTTTCTACTTTCTCTCATTTTGGTACAATCAAAATACCATTCACCTGAGCACCTGCATTGGATAGGTTTTGCTTCACTTAAGTTTCATCACCAGATTGAGTTGTAGTGGCAGATTTCAGAGGAACTCTTTTTTCATTTGTTATACTTTTTTTTGCAGGTAGTACACTTGAGGTTCAGGTGGGCATTGTGGCCTCAGGGCCATTTTTGTGAGCCCCAGGAGTCAAAAACATTTTTTCTCTGAAATTCCCAAAAACTCTCTCTCAAAAAGTGCATGCGTGGCATTTCACCATGTTTGGAGCTCCCCATGGACCTCTGGGGTTCAAAATTAATTTTTTTCAAAATTTTAGACTGCTAAAAGTTTTTGAAAGAAAAATCAAGATATGTGATTAGAATTTGTAAGGATAAAACAAGGGACAGAGTATATGATAAAGTAATTTTCTTTTTCTTTCTTTTCCTTTACTAATTCAAGATGATAGAGATTAATAATCAAGAGTGAGTGAGAAACAAAATACAAGATTTGAAAATGAGGTGGAAAGGGGATATCCCCTTGAATGGAAAAATCTATATATTTAGTTAGATTTTTAATAGAAGGTGAGGTAAAGCGCTACATATTTTGTTTAATTGGTTCTTTGCATTACAATTAAAATATATTAAGGATTGTAGGAATTTGGCGTGGGAGATAAGCGAGTGTGCTATCTGTATTTTGTGTCAGTGTCACAAGAAGTTGTGTGTGTTAATCATGTTTAAGATCGTTTTAGGTTCCTTAGGGGGCTATTGAGAATCACATTAAAGCAACAGATCAAATCAAAGTAAGAAGTGTAATATAAGAAGGGATGGATTTGGGAATGTATATTGTAAAGTATAGTTGTGATTATAATAAGAGATGTTATGTTTGATGGATATAATGAATTAAAATTAATAAAATATATGGGAGGAAAAAGTTTTTGAAAGAACAAATTTTATTTTTTTCCTTTATGGGATCAGTTCTAGTGGATGGTTGCAGTATCCTAGAAAGCTAATGAAGTCTACTCTGACACAGCTGCCCACCCCTGGTATAGGTTGATGGAATTTTGCTATGTGGCAAGTAGTTGGAACTGATTATTCCATGCCTTGTGAGTTATTCTAAGACCATTTAATGGATGAAAAAAAAAACCCTAAGTGCTTATTCAGGAAAGTCAAATAGTACTTTATGTGAAGACAAAATGATAAGGTGTTATGTTTTTGCAGGGAGCTTTCTGCTGATCTAGTAGCAGCCACTATGACTGGGATCCCATGAACTTTGTTATATGTTTTCCTTCCTTGTTAAAAATAAATATATAAATCACACACTTACAATTGGAGATCCTGACCAAGTTTCTTGCTTGCCACATTGTTTATTTCCCATTTTGTGTATACTCATTTGGCAGCCAATTGTTGAATGACCTCTGTTCAAACATTTGTGCTTTGTGTTGCACTCCCAAAACCTGACAACTAACTTTCCTCCTGTTCTTGAAAATACCAGCAAATCAATGTTCCTTACAGTTCTTTGTTACAATGGATTTGTGCCTCTTCAGCATTTTGTTGTTGTTCTGTGCTTTTAAGACAGCTACAACTAATAAAGATCTTCTTGGCAAGATTTTTTTTCATAGGAAGTTTTCTTGAGATAGTGTGATTTGCCTAAGGTCAACCCAGTGGGTTTCTATGGGTGAGTAGGGATTCAAAACTTGATCTCATGGAGTACTAGTTCAACACTCAAATCAATATGTGGGAAACAGAACAGCTTTTACAACATATTCGATCTCACAATCCAGTCTGCTCAGGAATTCCAACTAGGCTGATTTTTGATATCAAGATAGGATGAGGCTGGGCTGCATGAGCATATCAAAGCTTGAGTGTCAGCCAAATTATGGTGCTATTTTCATTAAAACACCTTGTTGCTACAGTTGATAGCAATGCAGTGTCATTTAGTACAAGAGTGTGTGGTCTGCTTTGAACTGGGGATGTGGAATGGGGGCAATGTTAATCCTCACAAAAATCACCCTACAATTAGCAACAGTAGAAACCTGTCAGGAATGATCTTCTCAATAAGGAAACTCTAGAGAACATTACCTTTTCTCGGAATGGATTTGAAAACAGGATTACTGAGATGATTTTGGCTAACTTTAAGGATGAGTTTATTTATTTCATGATTTGAGAGGGAGTGGGTGATGTACAATGGAAGATCATTAGACAGAGTATACAGCAGCTAGTGTCCACTACCTTTCCTGTTTTGTCACCTGCACTCTGGATCCTTAGAAACAGTGCAGTGATACATTTTGATGTTATCTCCCCTTGTCCTTGACCCAGCACCATATATTGCAATACATGTTTGTGTACAAAATAGCCATACTATGGGATAATCTGTCTAGCTGTACCACCAAGAGAGGTCCTTATAAACAAGTACATTTCTGCCATTTCCATCAACAGGAGCAGGTGTTTTGTAAAATCTATGGCCCACTCCAGATGAAGCCACATTAAAATAGTTTGCATTAGGGATGTAACTATTCACTAAGTTTCTTCTCAAAGGTAACAATGAGTAATTTCAGCAAAATTGTTCCCACTATGAGGAACTCATAAAGTCACAGAATTTTGAAGGTTATTTGCAATTCAGGACGTAATTTGCATATAATAGCGTTTTCTACATAGAAATCAGCATTTTATGCATGAGAAACATTTCAATGCAAAAATATTAATTCCTGTACAGATAATTCTGCTTTCTGTACAAAAAATATTGTTTTCTATTCATATCACCCATGTGTTATTTTTACATAGACTAATTCCCCAATTATAGCCTTTTCTGCATAGAAAACAGCATTTTCTGCACAAGAAATATTATTTCTGCATTGAAACATTATTATCCACACACACACGCACACACACACATGCATTTTCCAGAACAGAAAATGCTGATTTCTGGGCAAAACAAGCACGTGCATATTTTGTACAGAATAGGTCCCAGACACTGAAGATTCTTGTCAGTCCAAGATTCTTCTCGTAAAGGTTTCTCAACAAACCATTTAAAAATATTTTAAAATATTATTTCCACCTCTAGCTTGCATTACAAGCATAGCTCCCAGCAATATGTTATTGCTGGGGGAAATCCATTCCCCACTTGGCTGCTATAAGCAGCTTTGCTGCTATGGCTATAAAGAATGGGGGGGGGCAGGAGTATGGTAGATACTGCTGTCACCCTCAATCCACAGAAAATTCTGCTGTCCTAACACTGTGGGCACTGGCTCCACTGCACTACGTGAGGAAGACTTGACTTAAAGAAAAGGATAGTCTCTAGGTTTTAGTTTGAGACTGAAGAGGGTTTAACTCATTCCAACTGATTCTATACCACTCAGGATGGTACAGCGGGCCCTATTTAATTCATTGCATTCATATTTCATTTACCTTTTTCCGACTGCTGCCTTGGACTGTAATTCCTGTCCACCTGTGACTTAAGAAGCAAGTCAGTTCTCTATTGCTCCCTTGGAATGTGACCCTTTACCTAGCACTTGCCTCATCCTTTGTTTTCTTGCTTTGAATTCTCTCCTCTAGCCCATGTGTAGCTGTATGCAATGCACTGACCTTTAGATCTTCATTGATCTAAATCCAGCTTCTCTAGGAGCAGATGAAGACCTGATAAGCTGAAGCTCAGTGGCAACACTCCTACACAGCACACAAAAGCTCTCCAGGTTCTCTAGAAAGGCTCAGATAGCAGGAAAAGATCTCTCTGCTGGAGATCCCAAAGAACTGTTCTGAGCAGAAGGTATAGAGTGCATTGTTGATTTGACCTGAACCCTAACATTCTGTAAAGCTTATCTTCCTATAGTCATAAAAATCTTGGAAACTATGTAAAGTATAAACATGCCAGGATTACCACAAAAGAAAGAGCCCAATGTCCATATGGGTTCAGATGAAGGGCAGAAACAATCTTTGCCAGATTTCTGTGAAAACAAACTCAGAGGTACTGAAACTGGCAAAAGCAGCCCTGGTAGCAACAGTGAAACTAACACACCCCATGGGTCACATTTAACACTTTGCAATGGTTCACAGAACCCTCAGGTGTACAAAGAAATGATGCATTGCAAAAAAGTAAGGCAATGAAAACATGCCACCTTGGCATGAAGCAGAACTCCTAGAATAACAGCATGAATACCAATTTGTTTTGCCTGATCAGAGCAGGTACATTAGTTGTATTATGAGCAGACAAATGTCACTAAGAAATGTCCTCATGTTGATTATTTTTAGTGTGTGATAGGCTGTTGTAAGGACTGTTTCATTACCTGTAAGATAGAGATCTTTCTTTCTCACTCCAACTCCATATTATCTAATTATGTACATATTGACTGATTAGCTTCATTTTCTTTTCAGCTCTGGTACCACCTGCATTTTAACATTTGTCATCCTGAGCTCCAAAATGACATGACAGGGTGTTGATATGCATTCCTTATCATTGGTGTAGCCTGAAACACCTTACTCTTTAGTTTAATAAAATCATGATAAATGTATTAGCATCTAATCCTTATTTACAAAGGCTGGTTTCCTCTTTTTCTCTCCCAGAACACATCTGCAAAGTAGTTTCCTGCAGTGATGATTAGACCCAGTTAAAAATGGTAAGATTGTTTAACCAGTGTTTAACTATCCAGGTGTTTTGGACTTTAACTCCCAAAAGCCTGAACAAGCTTGGCCAACAGTTAAGAATTCTGGGAGATGAAGTCCAAAACACCTGGAGAACCATTGGCTTAAAAGAAGTGCACCACTGAAAATGTGGAAGGAAGAGTTCCTGGAGAACATGTGTACATCTGTCCTGATGTGTGATTTTTTTTTACCAACTAGGAACTTATGATATCAAGCAACAGAGTTGGGTATAAACGGCCATTTCATTAACTATTTAAATCTTTAAACATAAATGATCTGTGTTGGGAGGTGGAGGAGCCCAAGGCAGGTTCCAACTGAAGCAGAACATTCCAGCATGACCTTCTCCTCAGCCAACCCTGGGAAAGCAGCCATGCTCTATATGCCAGCCACCAACAAGCAATTATTTGCATTGCCTGAAAGTTGGGCCAAGTGATCAAGTGTTTGAGGCACATCAGGCTTACAAGTAGGCAGTCTCTGGATCTCCTTCTCTGTGCTTGGTGCCACACACATATGAACACACCAACAACTTTTTTTAAACCCACTCTGGTCTCTCTTCCCAGAAGCAAGCAAAGGTTTCCCCTCTCCTACAGTTGTGCTTTGCTGTACAGGGTGGGCCCAGAATATACAAAAAGCAGTCTGTAAACTACCTTATACAGTCTTGAGGACAGGCAGTGATGCAGTAAAGAAGACTGCTATGCTATATCAGAAGTAGGGAAAGTGGAGCCTATTAGATATTGTTTAAATACTTTTGGAATTATATGTTTCCATTAACCAAATTGGCTACAGGTGTAAGGAAATGGAGTTCAGTGACATCTGGAGGGCCGCACATTATCCAGCACTATGTGAATAAGAAGTCTGGTAGCTGGAGGCAATGAAACAACCCATACAATCTTCTAAGAGCGGTATGGGTGAACTTTTAAAATGGCTGAAATTGCTTCATGTTCCAGCTAAGTAACAAATGTAGGCTTCATATAATTCCTACACCAAATATCCATTAGTAGGGTTAGGTGTTTTGCAGGTGTTAATGAATATTCTCCACTCAAGCAAGACCAGTTCTTCACCAAGAAAATGTGTGAATGATCCAATTTTTGAAAACTGATGGTGGATTCTGCATCCATAGCAGCTCCTACAATCCTGTCCTCAGCTATTATGGGTGGACAAATCTATCAGTTCTGGTTTTTCTCATTGCTCAAACTTCTGGTCAGAATCTTATTCCAAACTGGGATTTTTCCAGTCTTGTTTGGTTCATCCCGAATACTAATACTTTTTAACACTTAAACAAAAATACCATAAGAACACCCTTAGTGTCTTTCTGCTAATATATTTACTTTTTATATGTAATTTTTCCTGTTCTGCATTTGAATCTGATGTTCCAAAATACTTGTGTGCATTTCTCCCAATAATCCCTCTCTCTATGTTTCTGTCTTTGCTTGTGTGTGTTTTCCCTCATAATACTCATTGTATTATACTCACTGTACTCATTTTTATGGGAAACTTCCATCGCAAAATTTGGAGAAGACTTAATTTTAAAGGTAGATCAGTTTCTGTTTACATATTAGTTCAGCCAAATTAGAGAAGTTTTTTATTTTATTTTTTAAATTAAAAAATAAATAAAGAGAAACTACAGAATCTCAAAAAGCTGGAAGTCTTCTGCTACCCATTCTCTGTGTTTCCTCTGTACTGCTGAAAAAAATATATGATCTGGCACATAAATCTATCTGCTACCTCCCTCAAATTAGTGGTGCCATTCCTTGACCATCATTCATAACCATTGACAATGTGGACAGTTGACAGAATGTTATGGTAGCATTCACAAGGCTACAGGTTCTCTATCCTTTGTGCAAAGAAATGGAATGTAGATTCCTTTTGTGGTAGTATAACAAATGAATTGGTATTTTTAGCAGTATTATCCCCTGTGAGCCCACTGTATTTTCCACAAAACTGTGGTGTTGGAGGAATAGTCAGCTGGCCATTTTGCTTGATATTTGGTATGAAAAGACGTATTGAAACAGCTGTATAGTTCCAAAACAGAAAACTCAATAGTAGCAGAGGTGGGAATTCCCTCAGCTGTGGATGCAGATGGTATAGATTTCTGTGAGTGGAAGAAAGGAAATGTGCCTCAGTGCCATGTGAATGTTCCGAGTGTGTGTTTACAATAAAGTCATGCCAAAGGCTTTATTAGGAGTGAAATGGAAGATTAATAAACTCCCAAAACAGTAGCAGGCAGCTGATCCTTCTGTTATGCAAGAGCTCCCAGGTACTTGAAATTGAAGCCGAGGTTATTTGCCTCTTGTAGGTACATTCATCATTTCTGTGTGTTGCTTGACAGCTACATCAAATGCAAGTCAAGAGCCAGAAAACATTTTTTTTCATATCCTTTAAAAAGAAACTTCAGAGACATACAGCTAGTTGGTTGGGGGTGGGGTGCAACTACTGTTCTACTCAGTATAGTAGCTGCAGTTTAAAATTAACCACTTGCCTCCCTGGTTGGTTTGCCGTTCTCTCTTGATTCAGTGTGCATCTTCCATTGTACTGCATGCTAAGAGCTTCAAATATTTAAATTTCAATATTTTGTATCTTTGGACCAGCTGAAGTTTCTGAACACTCTTCAAAAGCAGCCCCAAGTATGATGTGTTACAGTAGTCCAAACGGGATGTAACCCAGGCATCTAGCACTGAGACCAGATCTGACATCTCTAGGAACAGGCACAGCTGGCGTACAATTTTTAAATGTGCAAAAGCACTCCTGGTCACTGTGGACCTGGGGCTCCAAGTTCATAGCTGAGTCCAGGAGTACCTTGAAACTGTGAACCTGCATCTTCAGGGGGAGTGTAATCCCATCTAACAAAGGATCGACCCCTGTTCCCTGATTAGTGGAAGTTCCTTCCTCTGAAATGGGGAAAGGTGCTCACAGCACCTGATATTCATTGGTGGTTTCCTAGTTAATGGGAAAAGATGCACCCTATGTCTCAACACTTAGGCACCATTGATAAGAGAGGTGAACAATATTTGTCTTTTCTTGCTCACCATCTATGGCAGTGTCTGAAAATTCTCATGGTAACAGATCTCACTTCATCCCCCTCTAAGAGTAACTTTACATCTCTGTAGACCAGGTTTGGGCAACCAGTAGCTCCAAAGGGCAATATCTGCTCCCAGATCCACCGTGCATGCATGGACTACCAAAAAGAGAAGCAAATGGAAGAAACAAAACCAGAAGTTACCAAACTTCCATTCCCTGTTCTGGAAAATTGGTATTTCATGTTTTCAAACAGTACAGAGCAGTGCTATGTCCTATTTAAAAGATGAATCACTAGTCCTGGAGGCTTCCAGGAGAGTCAATTCACTCCTATTTTTTCTATAAAAAGTCAATCCGGAGGGAATTGAGGGAAATTGAAGGTTGAAAAACAGCCTCAGGGACCACATGTGATCTCAAGGCTGCATTCTGCCCACTCACCCATCCATAGATGGGCAAGATCAGTACAATGGATGGGATTGTGGAGATTATCATGCAGCGAAGTCTCACCAGGATAGACGTGGGATCTAAAACTCAAAAACATATCGCATTGCTCCATAGCTGGGCATTAAGCAGCCCGTATGCAACCCAGGCTTCTCCAGGCTTCTCGCACAGCTTTTCAAAAAGGGGAAAACCCATTTTTTAAAAAGCTGCAGAAGCCCAGAGAAACCCGAGTTGCATACGGGATGCCTACTCCCTAGCCACAGAGCAGCGATAGGATCCGTTTTTGAGTTTTAGATCCCACCGCTATTTCAGCAGGACTTTATTGTATGATAATCTCCACAATCCCCATGATTTTCTGCAGTTTCCCATAAGTTTTTTCATCTGGCCAGAGGTCAGAGACTACTTAAAGATATTTAATTTTTATTATTTAATACTTTTAAAAATATTGGCCAGAATCCTGTTGGGGAGATACAAATTCATAACACATTTTTAACTATTTGGTACTCACAATCCCTATATATTACCTAGTTAAGGGGACACACAGAGATTGAGTGATCTCTGGTATAAGGGAGAGTTCCAACAGGGACACCATTTCTGCTTGTCACAATGGGAATCACTCATCAGAGATGGGTGGGAAAGTCAGTTAGCTGCCTTCTGAGCAACAGGGGAACAGACCTCCATTGACCACAACAGCTGCTTTCCAGTAAGTAGAGATTGGGAAGCTGGGCTAGGAATCAGTGCATAGTCACATAACAGCAGTGGTTATGCATTTCTAACTCCTCAACAGGATTCTGGCCATTAACTTTTAAAAGTATTTAACCTTTAAATAACTTTACAGAGAACAAGTGCATTGTGCAGGTACTTTGCAATCTGTTACAGTGAGCTAAACTGCACACTGTTCCAGCTGTGCATTTTTAAAATCAGGGTTGAAATGTGTTCATATTGGCAAGCCTGCCTGTGCTTCCTTTGTTTTGACTCTGTTTATTTTGGTCTTCCCTTGCCCTGATCTCACCCTGCTGGATTGAATCCACTGGTGTGTGTGTGTGGGGGGGGGAATCATTGTCCCCCAGAAAAACTTCTACACTGAATGAAATTTTGCTTTAGGTCCCAAATTTTCTAGCATTGGAATAGCTAAAAAATTGCAACAAACACTTATAAATACAGTATAGACATCCAAAGTGAAGGGATAAGCAAAGATTCCAAAGGAATGCAAACACAAGAAATATGTGTAAGACATCCAGGTGTGAATTATTTTTAATGTCTTACTTTCTACAATGTTGAACATTTGGGGACAGAAGGAAATATTGAGGATTGAATTATTCAGAGGTAGGGCGTTCGTTTAACCTCTCCTGATAATTCCCTCCATCTTTTATCAATTGTGATTTGGCCTATAGGCAAAATAATTTCACTCATTTCTGACCAAAGACTTCAAGAGGGTTGGAATGACTAAGATGAGGGAAAATTAGAATATTTCTTTCTCTGGTGAGCAATTTTGGGGTGAGAAAAATCAAGCAGAATCTAGCAGCATGCTTCTCTCCCCAACAGGATTCTGGCCAATATCTTACATATTTGACTCAAGATAACAGAAAGCATTCTGCTTTCTCTTGTACATCTTTGAGCACATCTGCTCAAACAAAATTGTGCATGAGATCTCAAGACTGATCCTTGTGCTATATCCGTGTGATATGAAGTCTTTGCAGCAGTTTCAGTAAACAAATTTTCTTCCAATGTGGATATGTCTGAATCCAATCCATTTTTTATGCTAGCAAACTTATTTCCCCCCATCAAATAGTCCTCCCTCCCTCATTTTAAATTCTGCCTGTGCTCACTTGTGTTTTGGCTTACCTTTGGAAATAAGTATGAAAAGTTAATGACAATTTACTTCCAGAATCCAGCCAATTATGAACTCTAGCTGCAACACTGTGACTAATTAAATTATGCAAATTAAAAACATCAGTAGTAATTCTTAGTTCCTTCTACATGAATGTCTAAATTAACAGCAAGAAGAGCTTCACTGAAAATCCCCAAACCTCAGTATATTTTTAAGTTTAATTAAGGGGTTGCATACAGCTGGCTCCTGTTTATTTAAATCAGAACAACAAGACCTTCATGGAAAAGAAGAACACCAGAAAGAAACCGATGGCCAGCAAAGAACTGGGAAATCATATTTATTTCAGTAATAAGAAAATAGACATGAACTATGTGGACTCCAGATGTAAAATAAAATATCCTTTACAATTGTTTTAGATAAATAAACATTCCATTATCGATATTTGCATAGCCTTTTTTCATATTTGTATGAAAAATGTATTTAGTGAAAAATGTAAGATTTATATGGTTTGAAAAGAAACCAGATAATGATATAAACAACTAAGAAAAGTCCTTCTTAACTGTGTTACTTTGGGTTAGAGAATTGCAAAGGCTAGCCTTCTATATACCTGATGGGGGCAATCGGCTTACACATTGTAAGCCACTTAGGGAGTGCTAGTTCAGTGATAAGTGGCATAGAAATGTACTTGCTATTGCTATTCTGTTCCTTCATACTACTTAATTACCCACTTCATGGATACTAAATCCAAAGATAGGATAAAAAACAAACAGCATTACTTGGTGGTACAATTACCTTAACTTCAAACTTTTCTGGGTGGTTTTGTATATATAAACATTCTCTTTAATTATACAACTTCCTGATGGATCTGTCTTGTTTTCCATAAGCTTAGGCAAGCCTTCTTGGCTCTTAGGGATGGAAGAATGAAAGGAGACAAAGGCCCAGTACAGACCAGCACTTTGTGCTGGCCTGAGGCTGAAAGCAGGGGTTGGGAGAGGTGAGCATCGACATGCTCCCAAGCCTTGCCATGCACCATGGGCGCCATCTTGGCACACCGCTGTTTACAAGGGGCGTGCAACAATGACATCTGTGCAGTGCAGTACCATGTGGACATCATTGTTGCATGTGAGTGCACCAATGGCATCCTGTATGCAATGGAAAAAGAACCTGCTGGGAGAGGGTTCTTTTTAAGCTTCATGGAGGCTGCAGCGTTTGTCTGCTGTGGCCTCCATCTGGGGCAGAAAGGGATGGCATCTGGCCACCACTTTCTGCCAATCTGTATCTCCCTAAAGTCCCACATGCTATATGATGGCCAAAAAACTTTTATTTCTTGAAAAGCAAAATGCATTTTGGCCTTATCATCAGTTGGCATTCTTCAGGGGCATTTCTCAGAAATTTCTGGAGTTGCAGTCTGCACTCTCTATTAAAGAAAGGACATTTAGTATTCAGAAGATCCACTTTGTTAGAGAATGCAGACTGGAATTCCAAAAATTTCTGAGAATTGCCCCTGAAGAAGGCCAGGCTGATTAGGCTGAAATGCACTGTGCTTTTAAAGAAATAAATGTTGTTGAATCACCACACAGCATCCTTTCATTCTTCTACTGTGAATATGTGCTTCCCAATGTTTTGTTTTGTTCCTACCTAGGGATGAAAGCAAAATTCAAGACTGCTGGTTAAATTCTCTATTTGCATCTTCTCAGACCTGCTGTTAGACAAAGTATGGCAGGATACAGACCGCCCCTTTGGGGCGGCCTGAACCGCCCCTTTCCCCGACGGATCAGGGTCTGAGCGGCCACAGCGGCAGCCCCAGAGGCCCCGATCCACCGCTTCTCCAAGCCTCGGGGAAGTGACAAAATGCCACTTCCCTGTGGCCTGGAAAGGGGTGTCCTTGGGGCTTCATGCCCCAAGGACACACTGACAGCGGCGGGGAGCAAGAGAAAGGGGCCGCTTGGCCCCTTTCTGTTCTGTATCGCTGGCGCAGTCATGTAAAGGCTGAGCCAGTGATACCCGCAGTGAAAGGAGTTCCATTTCGGAGCTCCTTCCAGCGCCACTGAAAGGGTGCCACAAGTGCCCTGCAGAGGAATGTGCACTGTTTGGCTGTGGCGCGGCCTTGATGTCATAATGGCGGCGTCCATGTAGACAAGGTGCTGCCATTTTGACGCCGCAGTTACATGCTAGGGTTGCAGGGCATCTGTAAACGACGCCCCGAGGCAACCCTAGCATGTATCCAGGCCGGCGCAAAGTGCCAGTCTGGATACCGCCTATGTGTTACTTAGAAATCCGTTGATTTATAAGGCTTGTAGAACCTCTTGGGCAAATAAAATATGCACAAAACCAGGTGATTAAAAAAACAGGTGGCTAAAAATGCCTACATTTGGAAACACACACACACTCGGGAGAATGGGTGAAATGTGTACATTAGGGGAAATGTGGAAATTGTATTTTATGGAATATGCATATGGAAAATATGTATGATTTCCCGTGTGGAAAAAAAGAATGTCTTGCAACCAGAGAGGAATAAAAGATGAGATGGGAATGCAAGTGGTTATTCAGAGAAATGCAAGGAAATAGAAACAGTTATTGGCATGCCAATGCTTATCTGTTTTCAGACAATGACACAAATGATGGTTTGTCTCTTCTCAGTTTCCTCTGGCTGAGGGTTAGGGATGCAAATAATATTCCATTTTTATTTCATCATTGGGAAAGTATGTCTCAACACATCAAAGCCCCCTATCAAACAAACTGATGCAAGATTTTGTTTGTGTATTTATTTATTTGCATTTTTTGGATTTTGTGCAAAAAATTCATTTTCAGGGGGAAAGGTTTCATTATAAGAAAAAAAATTAAATGACTCTCCCCCCCCCCCCCCCCAAAAAACATATCAAAATGTGGAAAATCTCTTATAATTGTGCCCAGAAGAAAGAAGACTTGAAATTCTCCTTTCTCGCATACCAGAACAAAATAAGCAATAGTTTATATTCTGACCCAGCATAGATGTCTTAGCTAAAATGAATCAGTGGATGTCTCATACTGTATTTACTTTTATCATAAAATGAATTTAATTTTTTAAAGAAACCATTTCCTAGAATTATATTTGCAAAGTCTCCCAAAAATGATATGCTGTATCTTCTCAAATATTGCCACTTTCCAGACCGCCCAAAAGGGCAGTCTGTAAAGCGCCCTCATTTGCTGCGTGGAACAGCCTCAGCAGCCAAACCGTGCGACTGCTCCGCACAGCAAAAAGAAGCCGCAAAAAGCAGCTTCTTTTTGCGGCGCCACTATGATGCCACAAAGTGCCAATGGTGTGCTTGCGGCATCATAATGGTGCTGAGACGTGCGGACGCTAAGCGTCCGCTACATCAAGATGGCGGCGCCCATGTAGAATGGGCGCTGCCTTTTTGTACATGCTCGGCACGTACTAGAGTTGGGGGCGTCTGGAAAGGACGCCCCTTTCTAACCCTAGTACATGCCAAGCATGTACTGTCGGTGCATGTAGAACGCGCCATTGATTTGGGATGGGGTGGGGCATTTCTGACCTATAAGTCCTTCCTTCCTTTCTTCTGTATTTCCTTTTAACATTGGCTGCTGCAAGAAATTGGGCAAAAAAACCAACAGCTATCAGAGATTGCTATAAGTTCTCATGGTGATGCTCTGATTTAATTATTCTTTCTTTAAAAAAAACCCAAAAACGTTTGCTGCAATTTTTGCTCTGTCTTTTTATTTACTATGTTTCATACTAATATCATTTTAGTAATTTAATTTTCACATTTGTGTTGGATATTTTTGCAATAGATATTTGGTCATAAGCAATAAAAGCTCAACTGATGTTTGATATTTCATGTATGGAAAACCTTAACCTTATCCAAGTTCCATAATGAACAGATTAATTTGCCATTCAGAAACTTGTTAAAATGTAAAGCTGTTTAGATTAGGGGTTGTTGTTGTTGCTTTGTTCATTGATTGTCATAGTGTGGGTTTGTAGGACGCTTAACAATCTTTATCCTGAAAAACAATAGCAAAACTTTAGAAAGTAACATTATTTTCTCCCCTCCTCCTAATCTGACCCTAGGTCTCAGTCAACAAAGATTTATGAATTTCTGTATCATGTTGTTAGTAATTCCACAAAAATCCCTAAAGATGTACACCATATTGCTTGGCAAGTTTATTCTGAACAACAACAATAAATCAAAACATTTTGCTTGAAAGTTGTCAGCTATATCCACATCCCAAAGCAAGACACAGTTAACTCTAAAGTAGCAACTTCTAGGAGATTTAATATTGTTTAAATGGCTTGGTGTAAAGCTGGTTATTGTACCTCAGGATAGTTCAATTCCCCCCCCCCCCACAAAATGTTACACTTTTATTCTCTTCCTTCAAGTTCTCCATTATTTAAGCTTCCAAAGGAAATGTGTAATAAAGGAGGGCACACCCAATTTAAAAAGTTTGTTCTTATGAATGCTATGAGATGAATAAATCAGATGGACCCATAGAGGGTACAATTGGCAAAGAACACACAATACATAAGGTCTGATCCTTTAATACTTTTCTGTCCTATCAACATTGAAATGTCAGTTTAAACCCGCTAAAGTCAAGGGTCCTAAGTGATCACAGAAAACAGAAATAGCTTCTGCAAAGCCCAACATGAAAACTAATAAAACTCCAAGGAACTTTGTAATAAAGCTTTGAAGCTACTTCTGTTCACTTGCAAGCACTGTGAGGCAATAGCAAATAAAATGTTCAGACTTAAATAAGGCAGCTGTTGTGCACCATTCTTAGAACACATACACATGTAAATCTTTGCAATCGTCTTTTGTTCAGTACAGTGTCCCTGCAAAAAAAGAAAAATTATGGGCGTGGGGGGGTGTTATTTCATCACAAATATTGGTCTCCAAGAGTGTTTGAAATCAAAGTTTGAAAATGTGCAGCAGCTGTGCTTCTGTCATGGAGCTTGCCGTTAGACTGGAAATGGAATGGTACTCTTTAAAAAATAGTACAGAATATTCTTTATTCTGTTACCGACACCAACATACAAATAAACTAGTTGTTGTTGTTGTTGTGTGCCTTCAAGTCGTTTCTGACTTACGGAGACCTTAAGGTGAGCCTATCATGGGGTTTCCTTGGCAAAGTTTATTCAGAGGGAATTTGCCATTGCCATCTTCTGAGGCTGAGAGAGTGTGATTTGCCCAAGGTCATTCAGTGGGCTAACATGGCTGAGCAGGGATTCGAGCCCTGACCTCCAGACTCATAGCCCAATGCTCAAACCACTACATCATGCGGGGTGTGTGCGTGTGTGTGTGTGTGTGTGTGTGTGTATATATATATATATATATGATGAAATTATTCCACCTTGACATACATAACATTTCTCACTAAATAAAATAAAATATGCAACTTGCTCTCATGTTGTGCCTCTTGGTTGATTTTATTCTAGTTCCTTTTATTGGTACTTATGAGTCATACACCCTATTATATATCTCCAATTTCCTCCTTAGTTGGTTGGAAACTTCTAATTGTTTTGTTTTCTAAATGATGACGTTTTAAAAATACTTCTTGAGGCACACTGTAAGTTTTGATTCTCTATACACAAATAACTCTCTTACTTCCCCTTCTTGTGATGTTTGGTAGAGTTTCAAATGCAGCCCACAGACAGAGCAACACTAATAGGTTTGCACTTGCCTTCTCTTCGGGAGACCTTTCATGGATGGAACTGATCTGACAATAGGAATTATGTTAGGATTTTTTAAATCATTATATAAGGACAATGGCATTGCTTTTCAGTAGAGCACTGTATTAAATGGTATGTAGACTTTATGGCTGGAATCCTGTAAGCGGTACAGAAAGCAATAGCTATAGGAAACGTCTCTAAAGGGCTGAGCAGATGGAGAGGAAAAACAGGATCATTCCCAGGTTTTCCTTATTTGGCTAGAAACTCCACTGTCCATATTGCCAAAGTGGGCTGAATACCCACAGCAGTCCCCATGACACAGAATCAAGCCCTTGATTATTACTATTTTTGCCTCCCTGCTATGCATACGCCACATTGCACAAACACACCACCTGTAACTGCCAATTACTTACCTTGTCCTACCCTGCTGCCATCCCACTGGATGCCCGATGTGACCAGCCACACGAGTGTTACACTGTATAGTGCATTAGTGCGCCTAATGACACATTAGCAAAGCACAATCATGGAAGCCTCTCCCCATACACGCCCCCTTCCTTAACTTCATCCCATGGCCCTCTGTTGGACTAACCAGTTTGTATAAGTTTTTATTATATCCCTTGCATCATTGTCGACCTGCTGTGTTTGTAGTAATTTTGTTTCATGGGGTGTGCGACAGCTCAATGGTATGATGGGTCAATGGTGCATCTGGCCACTCATGTGCCTATATGCTTAGAGTTGCCATAACCCTCCTGCCGGCGGGACATTCCTGGTTTTTCACCACTAGGGGGCGTCCCTGCACGTTTTCCTCCTTGACTCAGGTTTGTCCTGGGTTTTGCCAATCTGGTGACTTTCACACCAAAATGGGTACTTTTCATAGCCTTTAGTGTGATTTTGGTGGTTTTAATGGTAATTTTGAGAGTTGAAATAAGTTCCAATTATGTTTATTCAATTAAGCCTACGTTTTATTGCCATTTTAACATTACAGGGACTTTTCAGGGATTTTGACTGAATATTTGGTGAGATATGGGGGGATTTGGTGAGTTTTGGCCAAACGTTTGGGGAATTATCTTTGAGGCTTGTTGGCAACAATTGTTGCCAGACTCAGGAACAGGAGCTCCTCCTCTGTTTGGTCCCAGCAAGGCAGCAGAGGGGAGAGGGCCATTTCCTTTGGCACCGAGGAGAGGAGGAGGAGGAGGAGGAGGAGGAGGAGGAGGTGCATGGCCATTTTCAATATGTATTTTGCCCCTGTGTATGTTTTCTAACTTTGACTGCCAGGGCTCAGTGCTCTGGAATTCTGGTGTCTGTGAGGCATTTGGCCTTCTCTGTCAGAGAGCTCTGGTGCCACAATAAACTACAATTCCCAGGATTCCATAGCACTGAGCCCTGGCAGTCAAAGCAGTGTGTTTTGGACACAGATATCCTCCTTTTGTGAGTTAATGAATGAAAACAGTCCCTACATTGAAAAATCTCTCACACACACTTCAGGAGTAATAACCCACTTTGAGACTGCTTTAGTTCAATGGTAGGGAATCCTGGGAATGCTAGTGTTTGGGAGACATTGAGACTTCTCTGTCAGAGGCTCTGAGGCCACAATAGACTACAATTCCCAAGATTCCCCAGCACTGAGCAGTCTCAAACTGGACCATTTCCTCAGTGTAGATGCACCTGGTGAGGAATTCTGGGCACTGCAGTTCAACTACGTTTGGAGGGTTATGGGACACCCTGTCAGAGATAGCTCTGGGGCCACAGTGTACTACAATTCCCAGCATTCCCCAACACTAACCCCGGACAGTTAAACCACTCTCAAACTGGATTATTTCCTCAGTGTGGATGGAGCTTTGGTGAGGAACTCTGGGCATTTCAGTCCAGCTATGTTTTATTTCTGCAGTGTATTTTGGACCAGAGACAAGGTGACCAGACATCCTCCTCCTTTTCCAGGACATGTCCTCTTCTGTCAGATTTCAAAATGTCCTCCATTTTGATCATGCCTAAGAAACATGCATTTATATTAACATTTTTAAAAAATCATCAATTTTTTTTCGCATGTCCTCCATTTATTAAAACTGTGTCCTACATTTGAAAATGTTGTCCTACATTTGTCCCGGTTTGGAGGTCCTGATTTATGGCAACCCTATATATGCTCAACAACAACAATAACAACAACATATGGTGAGCAATGGTGCCAGTAGCTGCATTTCACTGGATGCTCCAGATCGTAAACCATTTGGGCTTTCCTGCATTCCCACACTCATGACATGCTGTTTATATGCTGGTTGTAATAATGTGTATTTTCTGCATTAGAACTTTTTTCTTTTGCTCTGTTTTTTCACTCTGGGGCATGGCTTCATCTGAGTTTCACTCCGTTTTGGTCTTGTATGTCGTGTGAACAGATGAAGCTCAAAACAGGCCAAAACTGCATTTTTTCCCTGGGAATTTGAGTTTTGTGAGACATTTAGCCTTCTCAGTCAGCTCTGGTGCCTTAACAAATTACAAATCCCAGAATTCCATAGCATTGAGCCATGGCAGTTAAAGTGCTGAATTATTTCAACTGTGTGTCAACCTGGATTATTTCTGATGTGCAGGTGCTGCTTTGAAGGGCCCATCACTTTTGCAGGCATGGTTGGTGAGGGTTCAGAGAGAGCCTTCTCCATGGATGCTCCAGACCATGCAGCTCCCTTTCACTGGATGTCAGTTTGGCTCTCATCTTCCTTTTTGCTGGCACCTGAAGACATTATTTAGGCAGGCTTTTGAAATTTAAATTAATTTATGTCATGTTTTTGTGTAATTGGTGCATTTTTTTTAATGCTTGGATGTTTTTAATTTTTTATTGATGTGGTCTTACTTATGTTGTGTTTTAACTGTTATGTTTTAATACTAGTCTTATTTAATTCTTTTTAAACTTTTGTAATGGCAAATCACACTCTCTCAGCCTCAGAGGATGGCCATGGCAAACCCCCTCTGAATAAATCTTGCCAAAACAAACAAACAAACAAACAAACAAAAAACCCCTATTATAGGGTTGCCATAAATTGGAAAGACTTGAAGACACACAACAATCACCACCACCACAACATTAATATTTCATCCTTTTTAAATTATTGTAAGCAGTTTGAATCCCATTTTGGGAGAAAAACTGGATATATAACGGACCCTTCCCTTATGCAGGGGATTCATTCCATACCTTCTCGCATAAGGGAAAAAGCGTGTATGTTCAAGCCCCATTGAAAATAATGGGCACGACCCCATGGTGTGGTGCAGTGTGCGTGCCACAAGCTTGTGTGCCATTGTTCCCCTTGCGTGCAGCTTTCACATAGGCATATGGCACACCTGCGTGTGGTGCACCTGCATATGATGCAGGCACACTTTAGATCTATGAAACAAGCAAACAAACAAATCTCATGGTATGGTACACCAATAGGATTCCACTCTATGCTTTACTTCTGCTGCCAGCCACCTGTAAGAAAGCACAACCTCAGCAGTGATGGACAGTTCTATGCTGTGGAAATATTGGATATTTTCCATGAGTGGTCTTGGCTTTGTATGTGTTTTTCATCTGGTAGTTATATAGGAATAGGGTTGCCATAAGTGAGGACCTCCAAACCGGGACAAATGTAGGACAAATGTAGGGCAACATTTTCAAATGTAGGACACATCTTTATAAAAATGGAGGACACGCAAAAAATGAGGTTTTTTTTAAAAAATGTTAATATAAATGCATGTTTTTAGGCATGATCAAAATGGAGGACATTTTGGCATTATTCTTAGACAGATGGCAGAAATGTACTTGCCCTCGGGTTCAACTTTACTTCTCAGAAGTATGTACTTGGTCAAGGGACTGTGGTTTTTCTTCACTGCGCATGAGTTTGTAAAAATCACAGCAAGTTACATTGGCCGTGCCTCAGAGACTTGTTGATATCAATATCACCATCATCATCATCATCATCATCATCATCATCACCACCACCACCACCACCACCACCACCACCACCACCACTATAATTGGCCAAGAAAGGCAGACTTGTTAGCATTCAAAGCACCATAAATACACAAAAAATGCACTTGCATGTATTTAATAATAAAAAATAATGAAAAAATAAATAAAAAACAAGGCAGGGGTGTATATATTTAACAATAAAAATTAATGGAATAAAATAAAAAAC